>NC_079914.1:17345416-17509694 GCF_024868665.1 Triplophysa rosa
TTGTTTATTTAGAGGGTTTTGTTGTTGTTTACTTGTTTATTCAGAGGGTTTTATTGTTGTTTTATTGTTTATTTAGAGGGTTTTGTTGTTGTTTACTTGTTTATTCAGAGGGTTTTATTGTTGTTTTATTGTTTATTTAGAGGGTTTTATTGTTGTTTACTTGTTTATTCAGAGGGTTTTATTGTTGTTTTATTGTTTATTCCTCTAGAGATCATTTTTAAGAAGGCTCATCAGAGAATATTTACTTGTTTTGTGTTTACAGAAGTTCACATATTCTTTATTCAGAATATCTTTAAGCATTGAGTTGGATTTCATCACTTCCTGTGAAGAACTGCAAACTATAAACTAAAGCGTTTGATCAACTGATCAAAGTTTATTTATGGATCGAAGGCCATCCGTCTTTGTGACCTGAAGTCTATCAAGGACGAGTTGCATTCACTATAGATTTCGCTGTAAAATGTATTTTGAAGAATGTGTAATACGTTTTATTCTTTTAATGTTATTTGTGCCCCTTGTGCGAGTGATTAAAAACTAACAAGTATTACAGAAGCAAATATAGAAATAGAGTCAACTTACCGATCAGAGTCCACAAGCACAACACAAGAGATGTGTAAAGCATTTTCTGTTGTGAAATAATAACTCTCTAAAAGTCTGAAAAAAACTAAACGTGATCCAAACACATCAGAAGTGTTGCATTAATGATGTTTCACAGCACTTAAAGAAACGTATCGTGACTAAAGCTCACAGGAGGTGGAGAGGTGTGGTTTTAAATGTGTGATTTTCTGCTTGTTTGTCATCACTGTGTGTAAAACCTGACATCATCTATACTGTGTGTGTGTGTGTGTGTGCGTGCGTGCGTGCGTGCGTGCGTGCGTGCGTGCGTGTGTGTGTGTGTTTTGTGTGTGTGTGTCAGTTAGCGGTCCCCCCTGGTGTAAATACATTATTAGACATATTAAACATGTTTATTTGAACATGTAGACATGTGTGTGCGTGTGAAGACCACAGTTCATATGAGTGTTAAAACAGGAATGGCTTTCTTTATAAACACACTGGCAGAAATAAATCATTTGTTTTAATAAAGGCAAAAGCTAAAGACAATGTCAACTGATGTCTCGTGTAGTTTCCTCAGATGAACACTAGATGTCTCCATCACGCCGCGATAGAATGTCATGACTCTTTTCATAAAAACACTTTCTGACATTTTGACCTATAGAGGTCGTTATAATACAGAAACATACCATCCAACACCTCTCAGTTTAAAACGAGCGTTTGTTTTCATCACTGTGTCTTATTTCCTCAGTTCGGATGAAATATCTCTATCTTAAAACATTTAAAGTGCTTTCATTCCTGATCATCGACATGTTTAGGCAATAAATAACATAATGTTTGTTATAAGGGAATTTGTTTTTATGTGACGTCATTACCTGCGCTCACCTGCGCGTCTGTGACTGTATGCGCGTGCGCAGACAGAGAAACTTCTAGACGGAGTTCCGCACCCGAGTCTCTCTTTTCTAAAAGACCTACTCTTCTTTTTCAGGTATTAATGCATCAGAACACACATTACATATTGATTGCAGGGTTAGAGTGATTTATGAATGTACTTTTTTAGTTTTATACATCATTACGGGTGTCTGCTTATGTTAGCCAGTCGTTAGCATAGTTAGCACGATTAGCCTGTAGCTCGTGAATAAATGTAAGATGTGTATTTGTGTGGTGATGCCTAGTTGAATTAGAGTAAAGTGTGTTTTTCTCGTCATTTTTTATATTAAGCTAATCAAATATGTTTGAAGTGAAAAGTTTTGTTTGTAAAATAAACATTGATGTGTCTTTTAATAGGATTGTGTGGTATTGTTATATGTTATCATCGTAGTAGACAGTTTTAGATGACTGTAAACGTGCTTTCTGCTCCATATGATCATATCAAACACATTGAAGTGTTATTAGCAACGTTTGACTTGTTTTCATATTCATAATGTAGTGACCAAGATGTTTTACACATTAATATTTGCTCATCTGCAATACGTCTCTGGGACGTCTGCTCAGATGTCTGTAAGATGTTTATGTTTATTTAGAATGTATGAAAAACTGCTTTTCTGAGATGTGTATCAGATGTGTTTTATGGGAAACTAAAGACAGCAGCCTGAGCTTTGGCCACACCTGCACATACAGCACACAATACTTTACTTTCTCTTTTGCAGACACACAACACAGTTCATGGACACCTGTGACCTGCAGGTCGACTTTCTCTAGCTGCGCTAAATATTATTTTATGTTATACAGAACACATCACAAAAGAAGATTCTCACAACAACCCATCAAATCCTCTCAAGTCAACGGCATGAAGATCTTCATCCTCTGTTTATTCTCTCTGATTGTGAATGGTAAGCTTATATGTTCTTATAGCTTTATGGTTTGTTGCTCTTTCAGTCGGTGGATCACAACTGTTCATAACGACAAATCAAATTTAATCACTTGTTAATCACAGTTTACTTATAGTAATTTGCCTCATATATTAGGATCTGAAATCCTTGTGTTTTGCAGTCATGCATGTGTCTTCTGTTATAAAGCAGTGCTCTTGTGCAAAAATATATCATAGATAAAACATACATTATAGATGTCAAAACTTATTATTAAAGTGTCCACCTGAATCTGTGTCATAACCTAAAACTGCAAAAAGTGTAGTTTATTGTACAACGCAAGATGACGTCTGTAAAGACATGAGAACATTGTGTGAGCCGTCGGACAGGTTTGTCTGCTCTCTACTTGTTCCATCTCGCCCAAGATCATAGCATACTATTTTAGGAATACTTCAATTGAACCCAATGACCACACCACAGAAAAATATTCACATTTAGTCTGTCAGCTCATGGATCTGTTCATATTAGTCTTTGGATTCTCCAAAACATTTTAAGACTCCTTTATTGTCATCTGTACACAGCACAATGAAATCATTGCTTCGTCCGATCCTCTCAAGAAAAATGGGGCAGAAGGTCATGAGAAAAGCAATCACAACTGAATATATGAAAAACAATAAACAAACATCTGCTAGTTTTAAAGGGAGGGTTTAGACTGAATCTGTCATCATGTATTCTCTCTTGTGTGTTTGTAAATCTGTGAGAAATTCTTTCGTGTCCTGAAGAAGAAAGAAACTCATGGCGTGACATGAAGATGAGGAAATGATGACAGAATTTGTTTATTTGCTTACTGGGAGTGATGTTTCCATGACGTCACGTTGGCCTCACCCTGTTCACATTCTCAATACCTGTCAAAGGTGAAGAATGTTCCAGGTGGAAACCAGAAGTTACTGGCACCATACTGTATATATGTGTTTGACATTCACAAGCAACTCAACCTAAAGGGCACTTACTGAAGGTTTTCATACTGATATTTTTTATATTTTTGAAAATGATTTTGTTGTGTCCCCAAATCCTTCCTTCTCCAACTGTGTATTTAATCTGAAATATTTTATGGAATCGGTTAATAAATGTTTGTTTTTAAAACTAGTCATTTTATTTTTCAGCCAACTTTTTGGTTTGAGAGATTTTTTTAACTGGAAAGACAATAGAAATATGCTTGAGAGAAACAACAATGAAAGAGACCGGTCTTGCATTTAAACCTGTCGGCATAAAAGAAAAACTGTAGAGCTCCAATTTTAAATATATAGCAAATGTATTATTTATAATTGCTATAGTGATGCATTCATACATTTGCAAACTGTCTCTGTGTTGTTTCAGGTGTGTTTGGAGTTGAAGTGAAGTCAGTGATGGAGGGAGATTCTGTCACACTAAACACTGATGTCATCAAACAGAGAGATGATCTGATCGTGTGGTGTTATGGGCCTGACGATGCTGTGATTGCAATAATCAATGGAAAGGTTGGAAGCACCATGTATTCTGATGATGAGAGATATAAAGACAGACTGAAGCTGAACGATCAGACCGGATCTCTCACCATCAACAATCTCACGACAGATCATTCTGGGCTCTACAAACTGAAGATCAGCAGCAACAATACAGTCTCATACAAGAGATTCAATGTGACTGTCTCTGGTGAGTATTTCAGAGTCATACAGTCTCTTGTGAACTCCTGAAAAGAATTATATCTTGTTTGTTGTTACAGTCAGAGTCTAAAAATCAAACCAATTGCAAATCTTTTTCTCTTTTATTTTCCAGCCCATCTGCCTATTCTTTTCATCAGTAGAGACTTTTCACAAAATTCTTCATCATCAGGAAGATCAGGTGCATCAGCTGTGATATTAATGTTTAGTGAATTTATATGTGGTGTAATGCTGTCGTGGTGTGGGTACACTGATGTTTATAACCCTTACATGGGTCAAAAAGGGTAAACAAGAAAGTTAGCAGATGAAGGTTTATTGCATATGAAGAGTTGAGACAAGCTTTTCTACAATGTTAAGTATGAAATGAAAATCAATTTTTTTCTGTTTCTCTTTACTCTTGTAGATTCTCCTGCCATGAGGATCATTATAATTCCATCTGTATTTGCTCTTCTGATCTGTGTGGTGATCTTCATCATCATCATCAGTGTGTGCAGACGCAAAAGAGGAGGTGATAACGGCAAGTCTTACCTTCAGCTAAGCAAACAAAAACCTTGCACATTTTTGACATTGCTGCTAATGAGAAAACTTCATATCATCACTCAGTGTCACTCTGTTTTTCAGAGAGTCTCATGACAACATCACCTGCTAAAGAACCTCTGATGGATGAAGAAAGGAACATCTAGCAGCATGTGAATAGTGAATATCCTGTCTGCACCCCGGATCAGTGAAAACAACACGTTCTGTGTCTCCAGATCAGTGTCAGCTAAAACGACTCTGACTGTGTCTCCAGATCAGTGAAAACAACACGTTCTGTGTCTCCAGATCAGTGTCAGCTAAAACGACTCTGACTGTGTCTCCAGATCAGTGAAAACAACACGTTCTGTGTCTCCAGATCAGTGTCAGCTAAAACGACTCTGACTGTGTCTCCAGATCAGTGAAAACAACACGTTCTGTGTCTCCAGATCAGTGTCAGCTAAAACGACTCTGACTGTGTCTCCAGATCAGTGAAAACAACACGTTCTGTGTCTCCAGATCAGTGTCAGCTAAAACGACTCTGACTGTGTCTCCAGATCAGTGAAAACAACACGTTCTGTGTCTCCAGATCAGTGTCAGCTAAAACGACTCTGACTGTGTCTCCAGATCAGTGAAAACAACACGTTCTGTGTCTCCAGATCAGTGTCAGCTAAAACGACTCTGACTGTGTCTCCAGATCAGTGAAAACAACACGTTCTGTGTCTCCAGATCAGTGTCAGCTAAAACGACTCTGACTGTGTCTCCAGATCAGTGAAAACAACACGTTCTGTGTCTCCAGATCAGTGTCAGCTAAAACGACTCTGACTGTGTCTCCAGATCAGTGAAAACAACACGTTCTGTGTCTCCAGATCAGTGTCAGCTAAAACGACTCTGACTGTGTCTCCAGATCAGTGAAAACAACACGTTCTGTGTCTCCAGATCAGTGTCAGCTAAAACGACTCTGACTGTGTCTCCAGATCAGTGAAAACAACACGTTCTGTGTCTCCAGATCAGTGTCAGCTAAAACGACTCTGACTGTGTCTCCAGATCAGTGAAAACAACACGTTCTGTGTCTCCAGATCAGTGTCAGCTAAAACGACTCTGACTGTGTCTCCAGATCAGTGAAAACAACACGTTCTGTGTCTCCAGATCAGTGTCAGCTAAAACGACTCTGACTGTGTCTCCAGATCAGTGAAAACAACACGTTCTGTGTCTCCAGATCAGTGTCAGCTAAAACGACTCTGACTGTGTCTCCAGATCAGTGAAAACAACACGTTCTGTGTCTCCAGATCAGTGTCAGCTAAAACGACTCTGACTGTGTCTCCAGATCAGTGAAAACAACACGTTCTGTGTCTCCAGATCAGTGTCAGCTAAAACGACTCTGACTGTGTCTCCAGATCAGTGAAAACAACACGTTCTGTGTCTCCAGATCAGTGTCAGCTAAAACGACTCTGACTGTGTCTCCAGATCAGTGAAAACAACACGTTCTGTGTCTCCAGATCAGTGTCAGCTAAAACAACTCTGACTGTGTCTCCAGATCAGTGAAAACAACACGTTCTGTGTCTCCAGATCAGTGTCAGCTAAAACGACTCTGACTGCGTCTCCAGATCAGTGAAAACAACACGTTCTGTGTCTCCAGATCAGTGAAAACACAATCTGCCACTCAAGATCAGTGAATATCCTGCCACAATCTGAGTTTCATCTCGGATCAGTGAATATGATGGCTTGTGAGTCTGGTGGAGCATAAAGCAAACAGAAAATATGCAATGGTTCATGTTTTGGGGACAATACTCCACCTGGTGGTCAGATGAAAGATCATCTGCCCCATTCATATACTACATTTTTTCCTGAAGTCAGATGACTAGTTTGCTTGCTATTGTCTTAATTCAGTGTAAACATCACAATTATATGGAATTTATTACGTTTTTTCTTATTTTCTTTATTGTATTTCTTATTCTTTCTACAAGAACTTCTAATGGAACTTAATGCTATATTATTTTTAAATTTTGCATGTAACTTTTTTGGCGCAAAATCAACAACATTAATCTAATAAAATGCAGATGTACATCATGGGGAACAGTGGGCGTTGCTTTCCATTTTAATACATGTCTGTGTGTTTAACTGGCTGTATGCTTGGTAACACCTTAATAAACCATCTCATGGATGCAAAGATTTGGGCTCTTCTTTCTCTAAATAGTGCTGGATCCCAACGGCTGTCAAATACTCGTCCTGAATGTGGGCTGATGATGTGCAGTACAATGGGACGTGTCTTAACTGATGAAAGGTTTGATTACATTCTGTAGTCACTGCAGTACATGCTCAAGCTAATATGTTCTGTGTGTTCACTTCATGTTAAGATGAGTTTAATATATAATACTTTGTATACTCAATGTGTGAGAAACTACTCTACAGATGTCAATGTTGATGGATTCACAGCTCTGTTATGAGTTAATGTTCACATGAAGATGATGATAAGTGGAACACTAGAATCTTTTCAACCACAAACGCATTGACAGACGTGCTCATAGGCACAAGATGTTTGTCCACTTGTGTGATGAGACCACAGCAGGTTTCATTTTGACTCACTGAGCTGTAATGGCTAATTCATTAACCATCTTAAAAACACACATAAGACCCCATCTCTCTTTATTCGGCTAATCTACTGCAACAAATAATGTTTTAAATGTTTAACAACTCGTAGCTTCTGAAAGATGTTTAACTGCATTTTTTTATCATCGTTGATTCCTTACATTCAGTCAGCATTGATGGTGTTTGTTGTTTGATACCGACCGAAGCGTTTACTTCCTGATGAAAGGTACAAATATGGGAATCTACAGAAAAAAACCTCAATAAATCTGTTATATATGTATATATGTGTTTGTTTACATGCTGAAAAAAAGTTGGATCAACTTAAAGAATAAGTTACCTGGTTGCCTTCAAATTTTGAGTTAATTGAACTTAAAAATATTAGTTAACTTAACGAGTTTAGACAACTAAATGAGAATTCATTGAGTGAACTAATATTTTTAGGTTGAAATAACTTTTAAGGCAACATTTTTTTTATGTTGAACCAACTAAAAACAAATAATTTACGTAACATGCAGTCCTGGCCAAAAAGTATGTTTTTACTTTTTACACGTGTATATTAGTAAAAATGCGTTACAAACTTTGTATTCGTGTTGCATATAGTTGTGTTTGGAGTGTAAAGTGAAGCTCAGAAGAATTTAAGGACGATTGAACACAAACGATGTTTATTGAGTCAAGAGTCGGCAGAAAGACATGTGGTCAAACACAAAATATTCAAAACCGATACTCAAACTCTCTCGTTTACTCTCAGCTTAGTTACTTTATGCATTGTATGTACAGCTTATTACAATGAAACCAATATTCCTGATTTTTCCAAATAAAAAAGTCAAACTTTTAGGTTATTTAATAGAAAATACAAAGCTTTGATGGCGACATGTTTAAAATTGATTCACAAACATCCATGAAAGAAAAGCAGGACCGTTTATTATTGTTTCAGAATATCTGATTCATCAGAGGTTGGTGGTGATTTTCTATTGGATCTGATGTCGTAAATCAGCACAGCAACAGTAGCCACGCCCACTAGAGCAGAGACGACCAATCGGATCACAGCTTCAGTAAAACCACAACATTCGACACAAACTAACAGAGAAAAAATAGTTTTTCTGTTTAAATGTATGGTTTTAATATTTAATAGCAAAATTAAAGCAAAAACTGAAGATACAGGTGCTCACCTGGACACGGCTGACAGACTTGACTGATGTTCAGATGTTGAGTGTGGTTTAAAGAGCTTTGTGATGAATCTCCAGTCATTACAGGAACGGGCAGACGAGCTTTAAAATATTTCAGAATCAACAACAAACCCAAAAGCATAAATAACGTTTTTATTTTTTAACAGTGATGATTATGACATTTGGAACTGGAAGAAAACAAACCTGCAATCTGAACTCACCAGAGACGGTCACATTGAAACAGAAGCTGAGTAGCTGTGTGTGTCTGGTGATCTCAGCTTTATAAAGTCCAGTGTGTTGAGTTGTGATGTTTGTGATGATGAGAGATCCAGTCTGAGCATCTATCTCTACATGATTCTTCAATCTCTCATTAATAAATGATGTTATATTTGCTTCTTTGTATATTTCAGCTATAATCTGATCTGGACTCTGAACACCAAACATCCACTCGATCACATCATGTGTGTGTAGTTCAGTATCAGTGTGTAGAGTCACAGAATGTCCCTCCATCACTGACACTGACTTCACTTCATCACCAAACACACCTGAACAACACAAACACACCTGAACAACACAAACACACCTGAACAACACAAACAACACCTGAACAACACAAAACGTATATATTGTATGCATAAACTTAAAAAAAACTTTTAAAAAATCACTTACCGTCTAAATGACGCAAGCATACACACGTCAAAACCATTACACAAGTCATATTCTGCATTCTTGCTCCTTGATTTTCTCTGTAAACCTGTCGGAGAAGAAGATGTTTTACACACAAAGGTCACATTAGAGATCTTATGCTGTGAGTATGTGGGGGTGTGATTACATACACAGTATGCCCTCCTCCTCACACACACACACACACACACAACACACACACACAACACACACACACACACACACACACACCACACCAAACCCAGCACACATCACACACACACACACACACACACACACACACACACACACACACACACACACACACACACACACACACACACACACACACACACACACACACACCGATGACAGACAAACATATAAATAAAAACATAAATCTATACAATAACGTTGCAATGATAAGTGAACGTGTAAAAACGCTGTCATGTGTATTTAAAAGCAGTACTAGTGAAAGTTGTTTTGTACGTTTCCAAAATTACTAGCAGACCTACACACAAATTTTCCAAATGAAGGGTTATTGTTATCAAATCTGGATTTTGGGTCAAACATTTATAAAAAGTGTCTTTAATTCTGTCTTACATGCTGCTAAGTGCCAAATGTGACATATATTAGTGTGCACCAGCGGTGGAGATGTGTTTCGTTTCTATTGAAAACCACATGAGAACAATAAGTTGCCTAACTTCTAATTGTGGTCAGCGCATAGGAGCCCATTTATGTTTCAGCCGGCGGCTGCACATCCTCCATACCTCCAGACCTTATTTTCTGTGAACTCATAGACTTTGTATGCAAATGTGTTCTGACGAATACTGGATGAACCCCAATGCTGCAGAACTTCAAAAGAATTTAGACAACTGTGTATATAGCGCGTTTGCACACACACACACAGTTTATATGAAGAGTTTGGTTCCAAAATGAGATAACTCAGTTTTAAAAATTGTTCAAAAATCATGTTTTTTATTGTGTATTCCAATTAATATCAATCAAACTGCAGTTTGTTTGTTTTGATTTAAGCCGTAATAACAAAACAATACAGCTAACACAATAAAAACATGATAAAAAACATGATTTTTGACCAATTTAAAAACAGTTATTTCTGGAGTTAACTCTCCCTATAGACTTGAATGACAGTGCAGTTTCTTTATATCAACACTAGAGGTCTCCATCACACAGCTCAATGTTACGTCGCACCTAAGAGAATGAAGACTGTAATGAGCTCCTTTCACAAGGAAGAAAATGTCCTTCGATTTTTTGACATATATGCCTATTAGGTTATTGTAACATTTCTTCTACAGCCCTAAAGAACATTTATTCTTACCAAACATTTGTGGAATGATCTGCCTGCTGCTACAAGATCAGCAGATTCTGTGGCCATCTTTAAGAATCGGCTGAAAACACATCTCTTCCGTCAGCACCTGACCCATCAGTTCTGACTTTTATATCTTTTCTACTTTATCTATATATATTAAAAAAACTTCGCTCTGTACACTGTAGTAGGCTTTGTGAGACATGTTTTTATTGCACTTATGCTTTTTGTTGTCTTAATGTTGACCCAATTGCTTCCGTTGTTTACCCAACTTGTAAGTCACTTTGGATAAAAGCGTCTGCTAAATGACTCAATGTAAAATGTAAATGCAATCTCTGCAACTTTTTATCACTCAGGACGGGGTGTTGGACATCCACACATTCGTAACATTTAATGAGCTTTGAATCACGAGTAATAACGTGTTCTATCAGTTAATAAGAGAATATTCGTTATTGTTAAAAATGTGTTTTATGAGCGATTACCTTTGTCAGTTTTTCTGCGCGATGTGCGCATGCTCAGAGAGTCACATCGAGGAAACGCCATTCAATTACTCTTCAGGTATTAAAGGCATGGTGGGTGATCCTGTCCAGAAACATTTTTTGTCATGTTGGTTGGAAATCTCTATACATCCTGATAGCAATCAAGATATAATATTAAATAATAAATAATATTTTTATAATTTTATATAATCTGTGAAAGGCGTAAAATCAAAATTCGTTCGCCCAATCAAAACGTTCTGGCCGAACGCTGTGACTGGTCATGTGTACATTTTCAGCCAACGTATTTTGCATACAACTGCGCACCCTGTTCACGCACACATCATACGTCATCAGCGCGCTCACGTCCGCTGTGTCAATGTAGGGAGAATGGCGGACAATCAGCAACAATCAAACTTTCCTGCGGAACCGACAACAAGTAAATCTACAAAACGAAAGTCAGTTTTTGAAAAAGCAGTGACGAAAAAACGTCTGGATCACAAAAACTGGAATTAACATTTTGTTCAGCTTTTACACGATGGAGACCGCCGGCAGGCAAAGAGGCTGAAAGACGATACCATTGCTCTCTTTCGATGCTTCGAGAAGAATTTAATGGATTTAGTTTGTAATTCGTTACGTGGATTTACAAAATACATTCATGTGTTTGGAGGAGGCGTGGCTTTGGACGGCCATTCGCATGGATTTCAGTGCTAGCAGGCTAAAGTTAGCACCTTTCCAAATCAACCACTACATCTTTAATGCACAAACACATCACAATTGATCGTAAACACCGCAATATGGATCATTTAACACTACTTATATTTTTGTTATGTTTTATAGCTAACATGCACGTGAATTCTCTGGTATTATGGAGTATATGGGGAATTTCAACAGAAAAATGAGTTTCAGTATGTCATACTCTGAAGGGCAGTTGTCATAGTAACCACGGGGTGCAGGGCGTTACTGTCTTGTGTTTGTGACACTTTTGCCGAAGGAACAAAACATCACGTGAAATTCCCATTGGAATGTAACATAACAACTCCATCTGCTGTGTTTACTACAGTAAAATATCGTTTTATTTTGTCAAGATTGTTTACGAATCACAATTTTCAGAATAATGATGTTGTCGTGATAGTTATTACATTTTCAAAATAAACAAGTCAAATGTATCGTTATTTTTACTTATTTTGTCAAGTGTTTACGAATCGCAGTTTTCAGATAGGGAAGCACAGATTTTCACTAGGCCTACACAGTCATTGTGGCCGAAAGATTTCAGAATAATGATGTTGTTGTGGTATATGGAGGACTAAACCTGCAAAAATTATAAATAAATGAATGTATAAATAAATAAATATATATATAAACGAATAAATGTAATAATATGAAAATAAATACAGGAATGAATGGTTTGATAAAACAAAATAATTCCTTTTAGCTATTATTGATCTTAGCTTTAACTTTTCTTTTCATTTTTTAAATTGATTTATTATTTTTTGTGTCATTTTTAATTATTATTTTTTATTTTTAGATTATTTTATTTATCATTTCCTTTTATTTTTACATTTATTTATTTATACGTTTATTTATTTTTATATTTATTTATTATCGCATGTATTTATTTCCACTTTTATTTATTTATTCTTGTATTTATTCTTACTTTTCTGTGTCTTGTATGATAATTAGATGGGTTGGTCTTGCCTACTATTGGTTCAGCGTAGATTGAAGCGTTTGATCGATTACTCTTGACTTGTTTTGGACTAACGTCACGTCACTCACTGATCGTTTGCTTCGTGTATAACGTTAAGTAACTATGGCGGGCGCACAATTAGCTAGAGTTACAGCATTTAGCCAATGAAGTCGATAACCATGCATCAAATGACTGTGTGTCATTCAGATTAGGTGCATTTATTGATGATTTATTACAGATTGACGGCGAGATAAATGACAAAGTTCTCCCTCGGTTGTTAGCCTCTTTGCAGCACATTCAAAGTCTGTGCGAGTCAGAGGGTGCTATGGTGGAGTTACAGTTCAACTGGTGAAAATCATAAAGCACAAAATGTAATAAGGTTTAACTACACAGATGAGCTTGTAAACCGAAGTCGCAAGCTAACGCTTTGTCAAAGTGATAGTTATAAGCAGCCTTTCGGTTAGAAAAAGCGTAAAGATTTAATGTAACATGATGTAACATAATGTAAATGAATTGAGACATAGTGAACTTAAGTCACAAGTTAACACGGTAGTAATGAGCATCGATCTTTCACTACAGGGGCCATCAAATGGAAACCATTCCTTCTAAAAAGACGTGGTTACTAAACGGTACTCGTAAACTACATTCCATAAGAGATAAATAACACAGAGGTCACAAGTTAAAATGGGCATATTCCCTTGATTCATCCAGCTGCATATTGTTGTGTGACATCTTGATATTATTGCAAAGATCCGCAGCAGCTAGCATTGCGAAATAGCTTAGTGTGATTGTTACCGTAGTGACACGCTGCCTCACTTTATTGTATGGGTACGAATCCCGTGTCAAATCGCTTTATTTATTTTTTCACCTCGCTTCAGCCGTTACGGGCGATCATACCAATAATTTGCAATCTTAACAAGAATGTCAAAATCATGTAACAAGAAAGTCTGTGTTTATTAGACATCTTAATATCAAGTCGTCTTGTGCTTTCAGAATCGACGAATCTGCTGAGGTCGTTCATGCACCTCTTTGGCAGAGGACCTGTAACCGGAACTTGGTCACCACTTTAGCACCCCCTGACTCGCACAGATTTTGAAGAACTTTGTCATTTATCTCGCCGTCAATCTGTAATAAATCATCAATAAGCGCACCTAATCTGAATGACACACAGTCATTTGATGCATGGTTATCGACTTCATTGGCTAAATGCTGTAACTCTCTAGCTAATTGTGCGGCCGCCATAGTTACTTAACGTTATACACGAAGCAAACGATCAGTGAGTGACGTGACGTTAGTCCAAAACAAGTCAAGAGTAATCGATCAAACGCTTCAATCTACGCTGAACCAATAGTAGGCAAGACCAACCCATCTAATTATCATACAAGACACAGAAAAGTAAGAATAAATACAAGAATAAATAAATAAAAGTGGAAATAAATACATGCGATAATAAATAAATATAAAAATAAATAAACGTATAAATAAATAAATGTAAAAATAAAAGGAAAGGATAAATAAAATAATCTAAAAATAAAAAATAATAATAATTAAAAATAATTAAAAATGGACACAAAAAATAATAAATCAATTTAAAAAATGAAAAGAAAAGTTAAAGCTAAGATCAATAATAGCTAAAACGAATTATTTTGTTTTATCAAACCATTCATTCCTGTATTTATTTTCATATTATTACATTTATTCGTTTATATATTTATTTATTTATACATTCATTTATTTATAATTTTTGCAGGTTTAGTCCTCCATAGTGGTAGCTATTACATTTTCAAAATAAATAAGTCAAATGTATCTTTATTTTTGCTTATTTTGTGTTTTATTTTGGTGGGTAATTATTATTCGTGTATGGAGACAAAGGGGGAATTGTTCATTCTTGGGCAGCATGTTAAACCGGTCAAACCAGCAGCTCATATGATGTTTAAAGGGACGGTTCACCCCAAAATGAAAGTTCTGTCATCTATACTCACCCTCATGCGTTTGTCAAACCTGCATGTGCATGCGTTTTTTTCTTCTGCAGAACTCAAAATAGGTTTTGAGGAATGTTGGGCACCGAACAACGACGACACCCATTGACTTGCATGGTTTTGTGTCCAATAGAAGTGAATGAGTACCGTAGTTGTTCGGTAAAGGGAATAGTCCATAAGATCTTGACTAGATGTTCCCTCTGTGATGTACAGACGGTCATATTTCAGCATTCACAGGCCTGGTCAGAGGAGGGAGGGTTTGCATACAGGCCACGCCTGTACTAAGAGTATACTTTTCGTTTCTCTTTGCGTTCAGTCTTTCCGAGGCGTGCCGAAGGTGATGATCACGCCAATGTTTTTTTTACCATTTTGTCTTTTTGTTTTCTTAAGTCAGCACCATGAACCTTTCAATTTTCCTCTTTCTGTCCTTGGTTTTTCATGGTAAGTTTATATTTGTTATGCTTTGTCTTTTATTTGATAGACCACTGTTGCTCATGACATGTTGTCAGTGTGTACAGCAGTTAGCCAGTTCCTAAAATTTAACCACAAACTTACAAATAAAACCATGGTTACTATAGCTAAACCACGATAGCCACAATCTGTAGTAAAACTGTTCAATTCCGTCATGGTTATACGAATAGTAATCCGTCTTCCTAAACACATTTGACTATTCCAAAGACTCCAAATGGATGGAGTGACCGGGTGAGCAGGTTTGAAGTCGTGACTTCTGAAGTCAGTTCATTTTTCAAACATACATCGCCATCTAGTGGGCAAATCTTGACAACATTCACCTTCATTCTGCCTTTATATGCATATTTCACTAACAGTAGGCCTTCAGTGAATCACAAACATCTAAAGATGAAACCAGAAGAATGAGTGACATTCCTCTAGGGTTGGGGTTTTAATTTTATTGATTACGATTCTACTTATCGTTTTCTATTCTTATCGATTCTCAGTTTCGATTCCACAGTTGAAGTAATACATTAACATATCATCCTGTATGGTCATTTAGCCTGCTTTTTGACTTGTTTGCAAAAATATCTATATTTATGAGCACCGTTTTGTTTATATATACACATTGAACCATGATTTTTCTGATTTATTACAATTTGTATTAACATAGCTGAACTACAGTACATCAAGGTAGTGACTATAATGAAACTATAGTTAATTTGTCGCTCCTGTGCTTTTAAATGAAAATACTATAGTTAAACGATGCTTACGACAATAAAAATATTGTTTATTTTCATAAGGGCTTTTATTGAGATATCAGCAGACGTTTGTGAAAATATGCACACAGGAATTGATAAGAGGGATTCAAATTTTAATCTCGAGCATCCAATTACTATTCCTTTTGTTTCTGATTCCAAATTGGAATTGATTTTTAATTCCCAACCCTACATTAAATCAATAAGCCCCAAGAAGCAGTGGGTTACAGTGCATTTTATAACAGCTAAGGGTGTTGTGGCACGACGCGAAGCGGAGTCATTATAATCCCCTCAGCTGTTATAAAATGCACTGTAACCCACTGCTTCACGGGGCTTATTGCTTTTATAAAATGGTTATTCCATATGCTTAGCAAGGTTTCATAAAATAAAGTAAATAAAGTGATATTTAGGCTATGTGATGCGGTCAGACGTTATATATTGAGGTATTTTATGACGGCATAGAACTCCGCTCAGCCAATCAGAATCAAGGACCAGAACTGACCGTTTTATAATTCTCTTTACACTATAAATGTTGATCAGTCATTCTCTGACTCCAATCTTACCATACTGCTTCAAAACAGTATGATCATACTGTAAATAAAGTTACTAGAGATTAAGTGTGCGTAAAGGATTAGTATTGAACATCACATATTGAACAAAATGATTTAGTGACAATTGTGCTGTTTGTAATAGCTCTTTATCGACATGATGATGTTTATTAGGCCTAAGTGTACAGTTGTCATACATTTGTAAACCGTCTTTGTTTTGCAGGTGTTGGGCTTGATACAGATGTAGTGAAGTCAGTGTCAGGGATGGAAGGAGATCCTGTTACTCTACACACTAATGTTACTGAACTAAAGACAGATGATGAGATCGAGTGGAGGTTTGGAGTATACGGTCCTCTCATCGCCAGAATCAAGAGATCAGTCGATATTAATCCTCTATATGATGATAATGATGAGACTGAGATATTCAGAGACAGACTGAAGATGAACAATGAGACTGGAGATCTCACCATCACACACATCACATCTCAACACTCTGGACTTTATTCACTGAAGATCAAAAGAGACAATCAGAACAAATACCATGTCATCAGCGTTGCTGTCTATAGTGAGTATTTTGGATTTAAATATACTGCAAACTCTCTTCTGTGTTCTTTTTGAAAAGATACATAAACCTTGAAATTCCAGCATTATAACCATGAGATTTAGATGAATTCCACAAAACGACCGGGTTTGAGAACAGAAGATCACACTTGTTCATAAACATTGCTAGATAAAAGAAAATCACATTTAAATATATATATATGTATATGTATAAAAGCAATATTTTCCTTTCCTATGTTTCAGCTCGTCTACCTGTTCCTGTCATCAGCAGACACTTGTCACGTTGTACTTCACTATTAGAAGTTGTCTCATTGTCGAAATGTGTGGTGTTGTGTTCGGTGATGAATGTGTCAGATGTGAGTCTGTCCTGGTATAACGGAAGCATTATAAACTCCAGCATCAGTGAGTCTGATGTTAAAGCCACCGCATCTTTGCATCTGGAGGTGGAATATCATGACAACAACACATACAGCTGTGTCATCAACAATTCTATCGCAAACCACACACAACATCTACACATCAACTCTGTCACACATTTGCAAGTGAGTCACACGTGATGAATGATGTAGAGGGAGGGGACGTCTTCACTGAGCGGATTGATTGTTAATAGTACAAATGCAGTCTGTACTAAAGTGCTGTTATACAATTTTGCTCTACAAAAGTCTGTGTTACTGAACTGAACGTCTGTCTATTCTGTGTCTGTTTACTGTTGTAGATTTTAATCACCTGCAGTGCCTTTTCATAATGTCTTGGGGTGTGTTCTGCATAATCATCACCCACGTTATACACAGAAGACGAGCTGATAAAGGCAAGTCTTACCGTCAGTATATAGCTGACAAAACACCTTTCACAGTTATGACATCACTGCTAATGAGAATACTTCATTTGTCACTTTTCTATTCAGTGTATTCCACGATACCATCAGATACTGTAGTATATCGAAAGTGTGAAGAAAGTACAGTAAATCCCAGCGGCACATTTGAAGATAAAGCGGCAGTAATATGTGAAAGGACAGCAGGAAATCTACACACAGAAGGCAACTGGCTGAAACTTTGACACATGAAGTGATACATCATCCCACTCCTGTTACCGGTATCGACATGCTTTCCATTTCCATCCAAAGACAAATTGTGTTTGTCAGTCACCAGCTGCAGTGCCCTCTCACGTCCACTAGAGGGCACTCCCCTCATCACCCGGTCTGCCATTCAACTGGACTACATTACCCATAAACCCTTGCCCGGACTCATCTTCCATCATTACTTTCACCTGTCTCCTGTTAAAGGGGTAGTTCACCCAAAAATCTACTTTGTGTGATTTTTTACTCACCCACAAAAGGTTCAACATGTTTAGAGAACTTCTGCTTCACGTCGGGTGGCTCTTGGCCTCCACGTCGTGCATTAAAACCCTTTAACGCACGGCTAGCTGTGGATTATCCCTTACTTATTTTGGTTTGCATTTTTAGGCATTTATTAGGCACTTACTTGTGTTTAATTGGTTAACTTAATTGAAAAGATAAATGAAAAGGAAATGTTTATACACCCTACAAACGAGTTAAACATCGGGAGGGGGACATGTGTTTTTCAAGAACAAGTGAAATTCAAATTAATTTGGAAAAAAATGTACAATACTTAAATAACCATCATCATTATAAAACGGCACTGAGTTGCGTATTAATGGCTAAATCGGGTGGATTCTTTCATTTGGAAGCTGTGTAGGGACAGGTTTGTGACCATATTTTGAATATTAATCCAGGGGTCAGTGAGAAACCCTTTCTTATTCTGTTAACAAAAGCTTATCCAAAATAGAGACTCATCTTTAGGCTATTTCTACTTGTGCTAGATCAGATATTTCACAAGTAGATCTTTAATTTATTAATTCTTCCTTTAAATTGGGCTTAAGCAGTATAATCAGGTATGTTTACAATCAAAGTTTTGAGCATATGAACATTCTGATGGGTGGAACAGAAGGAAAAACTACACACACGCCAGCCGACCACAAACACACAACAGGCTTTGACTCACTGATCTATAGGACCTGTGTCACACTCATTCTACATGACAAAAACACACCAGAGCCTCTGTTCACATCCCATCGTCTAATGCCGGTCCGGATGTTTTTTTCTGGGTTTTATGTTGGGAAAATATCTGAAATCTGGGTTGTCTGGAACACAGCACAAGGCATTCACTTCCTGATGATGTCTACGAAAGAACTCAAAAAAAGAAAGAAATGGCAACAATATTCACAATATTCAGTGAAAGCACTCGATTTCTATTTTTAATGTCTTTGGGCCACCGGCGAGCAACAAAAGATGACAAAGGAAAGAAATGAAGACATCTTAAGATGTTAGCAGTAAAGAAATAAACCTTTATAAAGCTTTTATACTTTTACGACCATTTTAGTAATTACTTTATTTTATTAAGACATTACAGACAAATATTTTTCAAAGTTTTAAAAAGGCAACCAAGTTTCAGAATCAATATGTTTCGTCTGAGGTCGATGGTGATTCTCGTCTGGATCTGACGTCATAAATGAGAACTCCAACAGTAGCCACGCCCACAACAGCAGAGACGACCAATCGGATCACGGCTTCAGTAAAACCCCAACTGTGGACACCAGCTAAAAAATAATTAAAGAAACATTTCATTAAACATTAAAGAACAAACGAGAACATTTTACAATGAGTAGCAAAGCAAAAACCTTCAGACGTGTGACAGAGTTGAGTGATGTGTAGATGTTGTGTGTGGTTTGTGATGGGATTGTTGACCACACATCTGTATGTGTTTGTGTCCTGATATTCCACCTCCAGAGGTAGAGAGAGTCTGATGTTGAGATCAGACACACTGATGCTGGACAATAAACTCTTTCCTTTGTACCAGGAGACGCTCACATCATGTGACACATTCATCACTGAACACAACACACAACAACATGATGATGAAGATGATGAAGAACATTGAGAAGAGACTCTGGAGATGACGAGAACAGGCAGATGAGCTGGAAAATAGAAAATCAAACAGAATTATTAAATTATGATGATTATATTGTTTAAAATTGACTATAATTCTCAACTCACCATAGACAGTCAGATTGAAGTGTCTGATGAGATCAGAAGGTTTTCTGCTGATCTCTAGTGTATAAAGTCCAGTGTGTTGAGTTGTGATGTTTGTGATGATGAGAGATCCAGTCTGAGCATCTATCTCTACATGATTCTTCAATCTCTCATTAATAAATGATGTTATATTTGCTTCTCTGTTCAGTTCAGCTATAATCTCATCTGGACTCTGAACACCAAACATCCACTCGATCACATCATGTGTGTGTAGTTCAGTATGAGTGTGTAGAGTAACAGAATGTCCCTCCATCACTGACACTGACTTCACTTCATCACCAAACACACCTGAACAACACAAACACAAACACACCTGAACAACACAAACACACCTGAACAACACAAACACAAACATTATGAGGCTGAAATAAATGTGCGTATTTTTAATTAGGTGAATATTGTGGCTAAAGTGAATCCTGTAAGTTCAGGCAGCGACCACAAGAAGTAAAATCTTAAAGTATTCACTCACCGGTCAGATGCCACACACATGAACACAGTAAAACGATCACACAGATCATATTCTCCATCAGTGTGAGAGAGAAACTGAGCGTCTCTTGTGATGTGACAGGAAATATCTGTAAATGTGTTTCTCTTCCCTGACACATCAATACAGCCGCTCACATGAACACACACACACATGAACACACACACACATGAACACACACACACATGAACACACACACACATGAACACACACATGAACACACACACACATGAACACACACACATAAACACACACACACATGAACACACACACATGAACACACACACATGAACACACACACACATGAACACACACACATGAACACACACACATGAACACACACACATGAACACACACACATGAACACACACACACATGAACACACACACATAAACACACACACATGAACACACACACACATGCACACACACACATGAACACACACATGAACACACACACACATGAACACACACACATGAACACACACACATGAACACACACACACATGAACACACACACATGAACACACACACATGAACACACACACATGAACACACACACACATGAACACACACACATGAACACACACACATGAACACACACACATGAACCACACTCACACTGACACACACTGAACACACGACACTACACACACACACACACCACTGAACACACACACACACACTGAACACACACACACACACTGAACACACACACACACACTGAACACACACACCTGAACACACACACTCACACACACACACACACATGAACACCACACCACCGACCTGACACACACACACACACCTGCACCACCACACACACCTGAACACACACACGACACACTCACACACCACACACAATAGTTAACACACTGACACACACCACCTGAAACACACACACACACACACTGAACACACACACACACACTGAAAACACACACACACACACTATATGAAACACACACACACACCACTGAACACACACACACACACTGAACACACACACACACACTGCACACACACACACTGACACACACACACACACACACACACACTGAACACACACACACACACTGAACACACACACACACACTGAACACACACACACACACTGAACACACACACACACACTGAACACACACACACACACTGAACACACACACACACACACACTGACACACACACACACTGAACACACAACACACACACTGCACACACACACACACACACTGAACACACACACACACACTGAACACACACACACACACTGAACACACACACTGACACACACATGACACACACACAATACACTACAACACACACACGCATGCAACACACACACACATAACACTCACAACACACGCACACACAATCACTCAACACACACACGCATGAACACACACACAAACACTACAACGCACACACAATGCACTCAACACACACACCTGACACACACACACACACATGAACACACACACACTGAACACACACACACACACTGAACACACACACACACACTGAACACACACACACACACTGAACACACACACACACACTGAACACACACACTGAACACACACACACACACACACTGAACACACACACACACACTGAACACACACACACACACTGAACACACACACACACACTGAACACACACACACACACTGAACACACACACACACACTGAACACACACACACACACTGAACACACACACACTGAACACATCACACATGAACACACACTGCACACACTGCAAACACACACATGCACACACACACATGTGACACACACGCATACACATGCACACACTCACAAACACAAACATGCACCGCTGCTCTGAACACGAGACACAGAGAAGAAACTTTAAACACACACACCCAAGAAACTATTAAGTGTGGGATAAAAACACAAAAGAGCGATTGTTGACAAACACTGTAGTGTTTAGAGCTATTAAATTGTGTCGAGCATTTTGGTACATGAGAATAAAGGAATTTTAAAATCTGTAGATCTGAGCACAGAGATTTGTCCGTATCCTATCAATTTCCATGATCAGCTCTGATCTTGAATCATCTCAATTATGCACTATTCTATTTTATTAATATTGTTAAAAACATTTCCAGTCATCTGTGATGTGTGAGGTTGTGTTTGACCTCTGACCTGTGTCAGTAAATGAGTTTGGAGTGAAGTGCATAAAGATATGAGTGGAAAATAAGAAACTGTTCAGCAGACAACTACAGCACACAAACTGACCACAAACACATTAATATACGAGCTGTTTGTCCACTGAACAGATGAGACCACACGTGTGATGAGACCACAGCAGTTTCACTTTGACTCACTCATCTGTGTCACACTTATTCTGTGTTAGTGGAAATTAATATTTTAGAATTTAGTCACACAACTGTTTCAATGATTGTTTTGTCTTATTATAAATGAATTAACATTACATTGAGGCCCTAAAGTTTTTTTTAACAATTTAAAGCACCATGAAACCCTAAACAACATTTATTTAGATGTTAACAGAGTTGGTTGTGTTGCACATCATAGAAAACAATGTTAGCAACTGTAAGTTAGTAGAGTAGAGGACTCTAGTTCTTTTTGAGCTTTTTTGCGCTATTTTTGCCTTCCGGGTTTAAAATCCTCATCTGGCCAACTCAAAGGATGTGACGTGATGACGGGTTGGTGTCTCATAATTATTCATGAGACTGTGTTTTCTTGACCAATGAGAAGACATTACTCATAATTATTCATGACAGCGCCTGGTGTGTTTCTATCTGACCCTTCAGAGAGACGCGTTCATGGCACATGATAGTCATCTGAAGGATAAATGAAGAAAAAGACTTACCAGGAGTTGCAAAAATACATATTCCGATAATTACATATAAAAGTGTATTTTTGTGTGTAAACACTATTTGCGGTATATATGTGGGGGAAGGGCTTCTCCACTGAAAGTGATAAATACATGAGAGTTGTTGGAATTGTGGCGCACAGAAACAGGCGCGGATGGCCATTTGGAGCTCATGTGTACCGGAGATCATGTGGACCAGTACAGCTCAACGCGTCACGTTCGGAACTCAAACAGACGGAGGGGACTTCCGACACTGCCGGAAGGGGGTTTCCCGGCCAGCGGAACGCGAGTCGCCCGTCTCCTATACCAGAACGTTCGCCGGTTTGAAGCCCACTCGTCGTGGATGCGAGTAAGGCCGGAACAGTATCAAACTGTTTTACTCGGGAAAGATTTTAGAAATGAAGACAAGTGGACGTTTGGACTCCCTCATGAAGGCAGTCTGTGTCAGGAATGCGGTACCGTGACCTGAGGACTTTTCCATCTCTTCAAATGCGGGAACTGTCATATAGAACAGTTATACTTACATTTAATTAAAAATAAATACTCTTACATCTAGTGGTTTCTATAAAACCGCTGTGGCTTGAAAGCATGATTGGTGTAATGACCATAGACTGTATAAAACGGGTAATGATGTGGAATCGGATCACTTTCTCTCGTGCCCCGCCCACTCCCCCACGCTTCTTCTCACAGCGTTCACGCCCATTTTAGTTGCATTTTTTCAAAACGACAGAGTGAGGTAAACAATATGTTAAAACATATGGAAATTATATTTATTTGTAGTGTCTGAATGATGTTCAGTAGTGACTGTTTTTTCATCATTGATGTTGTTTATTAGTCAGTTTAATGTAATATTTTTACATCATCACTCTGTTTCCAGGATTCACGTTAGCAAACACAAGACAAAGAATGAAGATGGTAGATCCATCCATCCGTCCATCTATTGACTTTTTATACCAGTTATCCCTGTTGAGTTTACCCAAGTAGCAAGCACATTCGGTCCGATTCTGGCAGTAATGCGGCACTGTCGGCTCAATGTCAGCATCTGTGAGAAGGCAATGGGCCAGAGCTACTTCTGGCTGATAGACGGCTTTTCGTGTATGGGCAGGTCTTGGCTGAAAGCAGTTGAATTTGTCCATATTAGGTGCAGCTGTGTTACTTTCGGCTTTACTTTGGGCCGCTACTACAATTAATGAACACAGCCATCTGATGAAAGATCTCAACCCACTCAACTTCTACGGATCCATTTCTGATACAAAACGTTTTTTTTATTTGTCCATTCTTTAGTGTAATGTGATGTTTCACATATAAAGAACACAATAGTTCTCTCATATACTTACAATAGATGTTTTGTGACGATAACATATTTCAATTATGTCTGATATTTAATAAGAAAGACAGCTGGGCTGTATCCCCTGTTGTTAGCCAATGAAATGGTACATTTCCCCAGTTTATACATTCATCAATATTATTTCCTGTTATATTGTGCACAAAATATAGCATGAGTGTATGAGATTAGCAAAACATTGCATTCTGTTTTGATTTACATTTCACAAAGTGTCCCAACTGCACAGAACTCTTATGACGCCACAGCTGTCCATGATTGGTAAGACTCACTGATGAAAACTATGACATGTGTTTCATGTCACGCCTTCAGTTCCAATATGACTAATTTTTCATGTGTTTATAACTGCTAAAACTGTTAATGTGATCATGATATGGAAGACTGTGACATTTAATGAAATGAAAAAAATATTTTCATCTGCCATTTAAAAAGGCAACCACAGTGTTACCCAATAAGGTTGTAAATTGAGGCTCGGTCGTAAACCTTTGGCAAGCAGGTGACCGGAGACTGCTCTCTGATTGGCTTGTATTAGGTTGTCCAGAAAGCTGCTCCCTGGAACCTCCCACTTTTGTTGATAGCGTATCAATATTGTATTAATCTTTTTGGCCTTGTGTGATTGGACGATTCTTGACCTTTCTCAACTAATCATTTTCTCCTGCAGAAACGTGTAGTCGACCCCGTAGTATGGTAGTTGTACTGGAAAATACGTCCTCGTAGAAGTAGAACCGCCAAGTCTCAGGGTTTTGTTTGTGAAGGTACAGTTTAATTCTCTTTCATTTGTAGTTTATCGACCCTGTTTATAACTTTACACCAGCAGCAAAATGATCAAGGACGAGCTTTGTCCTAATCAGACACGTCACAACGCCGCAAATGTTTATCCAATCCGGAGGTGGTTTATCGGCTAAACCGACGCATGCATGAATTCTTCTCCCCCTACACAGAGCTTGCTTCAGACCGCGAAGGAGGACGGAAGAGGTGTGACAAGAAATGAAAGTTTAATGATTGTTGAAATTAAAAGTTTATTTATGCTGTTCTGTATGATTTGTTTTACTAATTTTCTGAATTTAGTTGAAATTTGAAAAACTGAATGTTTATTACAAATAAAAAGTACTCAGTTTGAATTGTTTTCTTGGTTTGTTTAATTATGACAGCTTTTGTAAGGTAAAAAATACAATGTGGTCCTGTTGCACCAGTTTCCCCTTCAAACTGCACAATCATTTAATTAACATTGTTTGTGGGCCAGATTAGTTCTGTGGTTTTCAGTGGTTGGGCCAGTCCTGGGCCCAGAACCCAGGCATGTACTTGGCCAGAACAAAGTACTTATGTGGCCCACATCTGGGCCACAGACATGCATGCATTGACTGTTCTCTGGGCCAAATCCGGGCCTCAATACATATATATATATATACTTGCAGTGTATAGTCTGGGCCATATCTGGCCCACATCCGTTAGTTCTAGTCTGTTTACAGTGCTTGGGCCAAATCTGGGCTGAGGACCCAGGTGTATACTGGGCCACAACGAAAACCCTTATGTGGCCCACTAATGGGCCACACAAATTTTGCTACCTGGGTATCTCAGGATGAGGCGCACTCCAATATTCAGCACTCTCGATGAAAGAGCAAGATATTCATTCATTTTTGTTTAAGGTATTTTAGAGATTTATTTAGATTCTGTTTCGTCAGAGGTTGATGGTGATTCTCGACGGGATCTGATGTCATAAACAAGAACAGCAACAGTAGCCACGCCCACTACAGCAGAGACGACCAATCGGATCACAGCTTCAGTAAAACCACAACAGTGGACAACAACTAAAAAAATGAAATTAAAGAGACATTTCTTTAAAAAATTACATGAAAGCATATGAGAACATTTTACAATGAGTAGCAAAGCAAAAACCTGCAGACGTGTGACAGAGTTGAGTGATGTGTAGATGTTGTGTGTGGTTTGTGATGGGATTGTTGACCACACATCTGTATGTGTTTGTGTCCTGATATTCCACCTCCAGAGGTAGAGAGAGTCTGATGTTGAGATCAGACACACTGATGCTGGACAATAAACTCTTTCCTTTGTACCAGGAGACGCTCACATCATGTGACACATTCACCACTGAACACAACACACAACAACATGATGATGAAGAACATTGAGAAGAGACTCTGGAGATGACGGGAACAGGCAGACGAGCTGAAAAACGTTAAAGAGTTAAGAATCAAAGTAATTAACAAGAAATCAGTTTTTGCATTTTAATATGATTACATTTGAAGAAATCTTGAAGAAAATCTGCTCACCATAGACAGTGACACTAAAGTGTCTAAAGCGGACAGAAGACTTTCTGCTGATCTCTGCTGTATAGCGTCCAGTGTGTTGAGTTGTGATGTTTGTGATGATGAGAGATCCAGTCTGAGCATCTATCTCTACATGATTCTTCAATCTCTCATTAATAAATGATGTTATATTAACTTCTCTGTTAAATTCAGCTATAATCTAATCTGGACTCTGAACACCAAACATCCACTCGATCACATCATGTGTGTGTAGTTCAGTATAAGTGTGTAGAGTAACAGAATGTCCCTCCATCACTGACACTGACTTCACTTCATCACCAAACACACCTGAACAACACAAACACAAACACACCTGAACAACACAAACATTATAGAAAATGCAAAAGGTGTAGCAGAACTAAATACCATATATCACAAAAATAAAGTTTTGGGTGAGGACTGGATAGACCCGAAGCTAAAACGAAACTATACATGATCCATATTAACATAACAAATGTAATTATTTTGGAATAAAGCAGCCTTTGTAAATCCTCTGTGTTCAGGCAGTAATCGTGAATCTACTGCAAAAACTAAACCAGAAAAAACGAAAAAAATTCACTTACCTTCCAAATGGCACAAGCACAAATGCAGAAGGACTATTACACCCATCATATTCCGCAGCATCATTGATGCTTTGTTTTCTTTGTTAACCATTATTTGTGTAAGATTGTGACAAACAAAAGACAGCAGGGCACTAAAGGTCTTTTGTTGCGGCTGTGTGGGAGTGTGTTCACATGTGGTCTCTCGGTGTATTCACAGTATGCCCTCCTCCTCATCACCACACCGCTGACAGATGAAAAACATCAACGCTATGAAAAACACACACTTTTCAAATCTCTTCACAACATCTGCTTCTATCTTCACTCTGGGCTGAGATTCTGCTAGCAGAACAAATCTCATCAAACATGGAAAATGATGATAAGAAACGAACGAATATAAACATGTGAAATATAATGAGTAACTATTTTTAACTCTCTTTCAACACTCTTTTAAAGAAACATTGACATTTGATTAACTTTTTAAATAAAGTGTGTGCTAAGATATCACATGATTACACGAAAGTGTGTTGTTTTATGTGGTTTTCCATGCAGAAAATGAATTCTGATTAATCTTGGAGGAATCCTAATGCAAGTGTTCATATGCGTTATTGTCCCTCTCACCTTAAAACTTTTGCATGTCAAACCTTTGAAGGCCTTAAAAGCGTTTTTATAAACAAAGTTACATGTTGTTTGTATTTATAAACACACTTTTAGAAAACAGGGTATTTTATTTGTATTTATTGGTAGGTCATAATAAATCTGACTGACAGAATGTAAAATCTCCTGCAGTTTCCTCAGATCAACACTAGAGGTCTCCATCACACAGCTCAATGTTATGACATCGCACCTAAGAGAATGAAGACTGTAATCTAGTCGGTCTCGTCCGAGTCCAGCGATATATGTTTTATTTTCTCCTTCAAAACAAAACATTGATAGAGCAATATGCTTTTGATCCGAAAACTGTTGCCGACTCTCGACTCTCGAGCTGCGCGTGCTCATAAGTTCTCTCTTCACACAGCAGTTCAGTTCAGTGTGTGCTGTTGTTGTAACTAAATAACTCCGGTATATTGGTTCAGGTCCGCGGGACTGTCATGCACGCCAGAAAGTGAATAACTGAATTAATTTGTGGATAATATTAAGTGTTTACGGGAGACGCTAAACGGGAACGATTCAGCTGAACTGGTTCGACCGGTTCACTAAAAAGAAAGAACCGGTTCGAATGAACGATTCGTCCGCGGCGCGAACCAGCGTCAATCATTCATCAGGCACGATGTCAGCGAGCAGCGGCATAATACAGATTGGTTTTACAAACCAAAATAAATGTATCGACAGTGCGCTTAAAAGGAAACTTTTTGCAACAAAACTTTCCCCGAAACATGTGGGACAACATCCAATTTCGTAAGACACCTGCAAAGGCATCACAAAGAGAGGTGAGTTAATGCCATGTTTCAGAGTTCGCATTGCATTTGAGTATTTTAGAAAGTTTGTAAAGTAGGGCTTAAAGAGAAGATTGATCGTATTTTTATTGTCATTGTGATGAACATGTTATTTAAGGATGGGCACCGACGTGCTTATAAACGAGCCGTGGAGCCTCTGCTCTTTCTAGCGGCTCCTCTATCGAACACGCACGTGCACGGGCAGGCGCGCACACGCACAAGTGTTCATTGCTGCACAACCTTGCTATTAGGAGGGCTGATAAAAAAGTAATAAACAGTTACTCTAAGGCTTTGTGACTTTAGTGCTATACCTATATAGTAAACATAAAATGACCTTATTTGATCTGCTTTTCGATCATTACAAACAATAATGAAAATGATTCTCTTAGAATAGAAGATATGCTGTCTCTTGCATCACATAAATAAGTATGTGGTCTTGTAGTCATGATTTGTTTCTGTCTCTGTCTTGACTGTCTCAATTGGACTCGGTCTTGACTTGGACTCGAACCTCTCTGGACTCGGACTTGACTCGGTCTCGACTAGTCCTGGTCTTGGACTTGTCTTGGACTCGACAATGGTGGACTTGACTACAGCCCTATAAAATATGCTCAGAGAGTCACATCGAGGAAACACCATTCAATTACTCTTCAGGTGCACAAAACACACATCCTAATCGATCATTTAACACTAGTTATATTTTTGTTATGTTTTATAGCTAACATGCATGTGAATTCTCTGGTAATATGGAGTATATGGGGAATTTCAACAGAAAAATGAGTTTCAGTATGTCATACTCTGAAGGGCAGTTGTCATAGTAACCATGGGGTGCAGGGCGTTACTGTCTTGTGTTTGTGACACTTTTGCCGAAGGAACAAAACATCACATGAAATTCCCATTGGAATGTAACATAACAACTCCATCTGTTTACTACAGTAAAATATCGTTTTATTTTGTCAAGTGTTTACGAATCGCAGTTTTCAGATAGGGAAGCACAGATTTTCACTAGGCCTACACAGTCATTGTGGCCGGAAAGATTTCAGAATAATGATGTTGTCATGATAGTTATTACATTTTCAAAATAAATAAGTCAAATGTATCTTTATTTTGTGTTTTATTTTGGTGGGTAATTATTATTCGTGTATGGAGACAAAGGGGGAATTGTTCATTCTTGGGCAGCATGTTAAACCGGTCAAACCAGCAGCTCATATGATGTGTTAAAGTTCTGTCATCTATACTCACCCTCATGCGTTTCTTCTGCAGAACTTGAAGAATGTTGTTCACCGAACAACGGCGGCACCCATTGACTTGCTTTGGTTTTGTGTCCATACAATAGAAGTGAATGAGTACTGCCATTGTTCGGTAAAGGGAATAGTCCATAAGATCTTCACTAGTGACAGATCTGTTCCCTCTTACCCCTTTTCCATCAGAATGAACCGGGTGCTGGTTCAGAGCTGGTTCCACTGGTGAACCTGCTAAGAACTGGTTTGCTTTTCCACGGGTTAGAGATCCACAAGGGAGCGAGGTCATACGTCACTGACTACGTCTCATCTTTCCCAGCAACGTTAGCGCGGTAGCACCAAACTTAAAACACCATCAACAATGGCGGACGTTGCGTTGCTTGTGATGTTCATGGCTTTGCGAGCGTACATCTGCAGAGGACCAGAGTGCAAGAAAACAGTTTGTTTCTTCCTCAGACCAGCGTTGCTTTTGTTTCGCGTCCATCGTGAATTGAATTTAACTGAATTTCAAAAATGGCGGTCAGTCTTTCCGAGGCGTGCCTGTCGCTACCCGATCCGTCCCGGAAACACGATTTGTTTGCATGCGCGACACTGACGCCACTTCCGGTTAATCCAGTTTTCACGACAGTCGGCTCGATCCGTTCAGGGGTTGCTCGATTTGTACTGCGCATGTGCAAAAGCGCATCACGACACTTGTCCTGCGGATGTGCTCGATTAGATATGTGGTGATGAGTATATGTGATAGCAGTATGGATTCTTTTGCGTTTGATTAACAACTTAAATATTATCTCTTAAAAGGAGAAATTCCTGACAGCCCTACAGAGCGTCGGAAGGTAAAACGGGCGTCTGCGAATTATACCCTCAAAGGTAACTAAATACTGAGAAACTGACTGTCTAACGTTACACAATATGTCATGTGCTTCATATTAGGGCTGCAGCTATCGATTATTTTAGTAATCGAGTATTCTACTGATTTTTCCATCGATTAATCGGGTATTCGGAAGATGTTTTCTTTATTAAATAGCAATACTAAATATACAAGAGAAAATAAGACAGATCTCTTAAAATGAACACCTAATTTGTTTCCTTTTTAGAAAAATTAACATATTTATTGCTGAAATAGCATACATTAATATCTGTGAAAACTAAACCCATTTAGTACATTCCATTGCCATATTACATTCAAAATGCAATATAGGCCTAATACAAATGTATAAATATGAAACATTAATAAAAATAGAAAGAATAATTTCAAAGGTAAACAACTAACTTCAGCTCATGCATGATGCATTTAGTTGATCTAAATTAGTTTTAGTTTGTTTTTTTAATATTAAATAGTAATATATTTGCCCACATAAAAATACCGAGTTACCCGGACTTTTATTTTGGCAGGTCGTCAGAAGACGCTTATTTTTTTAGTGTGTTAGCTTCACTCAGTAAAATGTTCTGAAATAAACTCTCAGAGCAACTCTGGAGATGAAGTTCATGTCCTCATAAAGCGCAAACGCAGACAAATTCATGAGCATCACGCGTGTAGCACGTTAAACTGTGCAGTTCATTCACCCAGACACGCAGAACAGACAGATGAAATGTGTAAATAACAGGATTCGGCGTCCACTAGTCCGCATCTAGTTTTATGGACTCAATGCAGCCGGAAAACAAGTTTCACTCGCAAAATAGACTAAAAACAAGTAAAATAGCAGTTCACCATTTCAATAAGCTATCAATTATTTATCAGCATGAGTCACACGTGTGAGCATGTGAACAGACTAAAATGCGTGTGTCTCATGGTGAATGTGTGAGACTTGAGAGCCCTGTAACATGAAAAGAGTTTAGCGGGCTGTGCGTCAGTAATAACGGTCCGTGGGGAAACGCAGTGCTCCGTGTGTACTGTAGTTAAATGGATTAAACGAGGCTTCGAGGCAACAAAAATTGCCTCGATGATTTTTTGTATTCGAATTACTCGAGGAATCGTTTCAGCCCTACTTCATATACGTTAACTGTACCTGTTCAGCTCTCGTACTTCGGTGCCCTGCTGAATAAAAATAGATTTGATAACAGAACCATTAGCTTTCTACAATTAAAACCATTACACAATTCCTGTTTTGTATTGTTTTGGGGATTATTCAGATATCTGCCACAGTACATAGACCATAGTTCCCATCCCAACCAAAACCATTTCTATTATAACCATTAAATCCAATAGAATTGTTTATTTTTTTCAGCAGGGTATTAATATCATATTAGTGATCATATAGTGATAAAAGTGATCATAAATATAGTTTAATCTGAGTCAGATATTAATGATTTATTTTTCTTTACTTTGAACTGCAGCCTTTCCTCTTTAAACCGATGACAGACTCTTCTACACTGTACATACGGCTAGTTGTCCTGTCAGAGGAAGAGAAAACATCTGATCTTACAGAGTGCCACAATAACCCAGGACCTGTCAATCACAGTGGTGTCAGTCACTCAAAACACTGTTATTGCTGGCTACTATTGGTCCACAATAATCAACGACGTGAAAGAATGGGTCATATACTACAGAGGTGGTACTTTACTTTTAATTGATACTTTTTCCTATTTTTTAAAGTATCTGTACTTGAGAACTTTTGCCACATCAGGTTGTTAGGTACCTTCTTGATTTAGAAGTTATTTTTAGTTTATTGTTCTCGCCAACCTTGTGTTGCTCTTAGGTGAGGTCTTGTCACTGCTGCCAGCTGAATGACCCCATCAAACTGTTGTGCCAGTCTTGCGTTCCACTAAGGTACTGCTTACAATATTTGTGCATACTCATGAGACTAACAAGCTAGTCTCAAGCTTGTGTACAGTTTTACCAGCACTTGACTGATGCTAATGTTGTCCCATGCAGGTAAAAGAAGCTTGGGAGGTGCTCGGTTTAGATTGATTGGACCACTACCAGAAACAAGTATGTCCGTACCATGACTGACCTGTACACCAAGTGGGTGATTTCAGAACCCATGCAGTCTAAGACAGCAGCTGAAGCTGAGACAATGCATCATTTTAAACATGGCAGTTTTCACAAGGATGTAACCCATCTGCCTTTAATTTCAGATGGGAAATGCTTGCCTCAAGATTGTAGAAGAATCTGCACGACAACATTTACTGTGTGCTATTGTGGCCCGGTTTCACAGACGAGGCTTATCTTACGCCAGGACTAGGCCTTAGTTAATTATCTGCATGCTGATGGTAAGAACGTTTCATTTGTCAGAGCTGTTAGATAATAAAACTCTTACAGTGTTATTTGTGTTTCACAGTATGCACCTGCACATCGTGTCCATTAACATTCACAGAGGTAAGATGGATTTTCACACAAGAAAACACTGTTGGTAAAGTGAGAACATATTAGTGACTGTTGAAACTGCCATTTGCGGGTTTCATTCGCGCACACACAGCCATCTAACATTGTTTTTAAACGCATTATTTGTTTTTTTCATGTCACAGACACCCGATGGTAGTCCAACCATTGCAGTCTATCTGTCCTTCCGGTTTTCTTCCCACCTTTTCGATTTCAACATGGCAGCGGAGTGAAATCTATTGCACGTATGCTGAATATGTGCCTATATACATGCATGCACATATACATACATGAATACAAACTTGTGTCTTTACTTTACCAGGTGCAGCAGCCAGCCACTGTCAGAGACCTACATTCAGCACGGGACTGAGTACCACGTCACAGAGACATATTCCATGGGGAGGTGACAGAGCCTGTGTTTTTGCGGATGCACAGGGACAATCAACAAAATGTCATCAGAAAAGGGGTCTTTTTGACCCTGAAAATTGACCCTGAGGGGTCAATTTTCCAAGGCAAAGGATGACTTTTTGTTTGTATTTCAGTATCAAGAAGACATGGAAACATTTTTGGTCCTAAAGGTCAATGCCATGTTCCTTAATCAGCAATTTAAGTAGATGAATAGATTAGTGAGTGAGAGATAAAAGGAGGTAGTAAGTGAATGAACGTCTTAAGAAAAGAAGGAACAAATGCATAAATAAATAAATTGAATGAATTCAGAAAATTCTGTGTGTTTCTTAAATACAGACATTTGTTAAAGTATGCTAAAATATGTAGAGCATAACATATAAATAAAACACACACTTCACTAAATGGTGTCTTAAAATTCAACTTAATAGTTAACATTTGTATTTAATTTTTCAATTATTTAATTGGGGTAACAATTTGTGCCACATATTAACCTTTACATATTTTGCCAAAAAAAGTAAGAAGAGAATCATTAATAAAAAATAAACTTAGTTTTACTCTAAACAAAAAACATTTTTTATAAATAAAAATCTATTTCTCACTGCTGACATATAACAAGATTCTCAGTGTATCCCTCGTACGTTTCTCCAAACCATTTCAAATTTTAATGTGTTTAATGTCTTGTGATGTTAAATGCAATGTTCAATAAAGAGTTTACTTAAAAACTATTTCCGGTATGGAACAAACTTTTTTTTAACTGCCGTAAATTGTTTCGGCCGGACGTGGCGTCAGTTTCGCGCATGCGCGGAACAAATCGTGTTTCCGGGACGGATCGGGTAGCCACAGTGCCGAAGGTGATGATCACTCCAATTTTTCTGCATAGCCATGTTTTTTTTTTACCATTTTGTCTTTTTGTTTTCTAAAGTCAGCACCATGAACGTTTCAATTTTCCTCTTTCTGTCCTTGGGTTTTCATGGTAAGTTTATATTTGTTATGCTTTGTCTTTTATTTGATAGACCATGTTTTCAGTGTGTATATATACAGTACAGCCAGTTACCTACCGTAGCTGCTCTCTTTCATCGGCTTACGTACAGTACAGTACATTTCTTTTGAACATGTTATAACAAATAACACCACGGTTAATTTAGCTAAGCCATGATAGCCACAATTTGTAGTACAACTGTATTAAATTCAGTCAAACAAAACCATGGTTATGCAAATGGTGATCAGTCTTCCAAAAAAATAAAAACATGGTGGAAATACTCCAAATGGATGGAGTGACCGGTTGAGCAGGTTTATCACGTGATTTCTGAAGCTAGTTCATTTTTTTAATGTACAGCGCCATCTAGTGGGCAAACTGTGACCACATTCACATTCATTCGGCATTTATGTCCATATTTCACCTGCACTAGGCCTTTATTGACTCATGAATAGCTGTGAAATCTCTCTCCACCTTATTATTGTACCTTGTTTATGTCCACAGTTCTTTCTAATTGATTTTTTTAGTTTTTTGAATTCTTGGTTAAAATGTTCCTTTAAAAAAGTATAATCATAAATCAAGCCACTACAGATTAATGTGAAAGATGCACATTACAGTAATGAACGTCACAAAATGATTTTAAGACAACAGCGTTGTTTCTAACAGCTCGATATTTACATGCCCATGTTAGTAAAGCGTAGTCATGAACTTGGAAACTGTTTGTGTTTTGCAGGTGTTGGGCTTGATCCAGATGAAGTGAAGTCAGTGTCAGTGATGGAGGGAGAAAATGTCACGCTACATGTTGTCAAACAGAAAGATGACAAGATCCAGTGGTATCATAGACCTGAACATAATACTGGTGCAAAAACCCAAGAAGATGTCTACAACATCATATCACCAGATGACAAGAAATGGAAGTTGAATAATCAAACAGGAGATCTCACCATCACAAACACCACGACTGAAGACTCAGCACTTTATCAACTTAAGATCAGGAACAACACTATCGTCTCATTCAAGAAGTTCAATGTTACTGTCTACGGTGGGTTTTTCTTTTATTAAATGTATTCATTTGATTAAGCGTGTCTTCTCCGCTGCTTATGAAAAGAATCAAATATCATATCAATCGTAACACTTGAAAACCACGAGATTTAGATTCAGTCAACCAGGTTTCAGAACACAAGATCACATTTGTTCACATACATTCATTTATATTAAAAAATGAATAAGCAATCTTTCCCTTTCCTAATTTTTCAGCTCATCTCCCTGTTCCTGTCACCAGCACATACTGTTCACCTCGTTCTTCGTCATCAGAAAGATGTGTTGTGTTGTGTTCAGTGGTGAATGTGTCACATGATGTGAGCGTCTCCTGGTACAAAGGAAAGAGTTTATTGTCCAACATCAGTGTGTCTGATCTCAACATCAGACTCTCTCTACCTCTGGAGGTGGAATATCAGGACACAAACACATACAGATGTGTGGTGGACCATCTCAAGAGAAACCAAACTCGACATCTCAACGTCACTCATGTCTGTCAGCCGTGTTCAGGTGAGTCGCACTTTATTATTAGTGTTTATCCAGTTGATCTGTGTGGTGACTGGATGTGAAGTGTATGAGAAACTTGTGTGTCGTGTTTATTTGTATGGTGCTTTTCACAACAAAAATCAAGAGATGTATTTACTGTACACTGAACAAAATGATTTTTGCTGCTTGTCGAATTGGATTAATTGAAATAAGTTAAATCAACATAGCCTAATTTTTGTACAATTTTGTCACAACATGATTTTTTCATGTTCAGTTATGTAACTTAATCCATTCATGTTGGCACTACATAAATGATTAGTGTTGTGTTAACATATATTTGCCACAACTAGGCAGAGGATTTATATTTCCCAGCATGCTTTGAGTAAGACTTTTTTGAATTAAGTGTTGTTTTATGTGTTTTTCAGTAAAGAGAAACACTTGTTAGGCTAAATCTTTGAGATTTAGAAGAGTTTGTTATATTTTTAAGTTTTGTGGTTACCATTGTTTAGAAAGGCGTTGCCTTTGCTTAGGTAGTGGGCGTTTACATTTCTGAATTTGAATTTCTGTCAAGCTTGGTTAACTTCAAATCTTGTTAAAGATAAAAGAAAATGTTATGTCACGTTAACTAGAAACACTTATGTTGAGAACGTTAAATGAACATTAACATATAATGTTCTGTGTGAAACGTTAACATATAAAAATCATGTTTGTTTAACATTATTTTATGTAGTAGGCATGGCAAAATAAAACATAGTTAACCTGACAAAATTCTTTCTATTATGCATTGCAAAACATTATTCAGTAGGTATGACAAGAATGAATTTAATCAAGACTTCTAAAAAAATTTAAGTTCATACAACAAGATTATAAAGAATCGTTTCAAACAAATTAGATTTAGTTGGAGCAATGTAATTCAATTTCGTGGAAAAGTTTTCCTAAATTTAATTACGTTCAACAACTTTTTTTTGAGTGTAACACACTATGGTTTAGACGCACAATGAAATTCTTTGCATGTGTCCCTTACTCAAAGATATTGACATATACAGCACAATAAAAAATACATAAATATACAAAAATATGCTAATAGACAGAGTTTAGGAATTAGTGAGGATAGTTGAACATATAACGTTCAGGAATCTAATGGCATGAGAATAAAACTGTGAGCCTTGATCAGCTATACAGAACTGACTAAGCTTCTGACTGAAAATCTCACAGTTATTCAAAATGCACTGTTTGACAATGTACGCATCCACAGAATGTGAATGCACTGTCCTAAAGTGCTGCTGTGCAGTTTGACATATGTGTTACTGAACTTACACATCTGTCTATTCTGTTTCTGTTTACTTTTGTAGATTCTTCTCACCTGACGGTCATTGTTACAGTTAATCTTGTGATTTGGGGGATATGCATATTCATCATCCTTGTCTACACAAGAAAACATGGTGTTAAAGGCAAGTCTTACTTTCAGTATATAGCAAAGAAAATGACCTTCAAAGATAATACTCATTACCAAGATGCTGCACTGCCATTGCTATACTGTATATACGTGGAGGGGTGCCGCTGGGAGGTGTTTTTACTGCAATTTAAGCTTAGCAAACCAAGTTATGGTAATGTTGATGTCGGGTTTAATTGTTGATCGACAATATGCTATATAATTGTAGTTTAGAAATATCTGTATTCCACCTATAAATAGCTGCCCAGAGGCGTTGAAAACATGGCCACGAAGTTGCACGGTTTCTGCAAACGGACTTTGTCACCTTTCACAATAATGACATCACTGCTAATGAGAAAAATACTTACAGTCCCCGTGAACCGGAAGTTGCGATCGTTTTTACTTCCGTATTTCCGAATTTCAAAGGAGAAAATGAGTGGGCGTGGCTTGCGTTTTTCACTGCGAATTGATTGGATGTGTAAAAACAGCAGTTGCATTGATTTTGAAATGAAACTGGCAGCAGACTGACAGTTGAAGGGGAGGAGTTAACGGATGCTCCGACCAAGCCGTCTAACATACATCATTTGAGATGGATAGTCATTTCAGGGCGGAAGTGCATTTTCAGATTTTAACTGTTTATTTTAAAAAGACAATGACCCACATTGATAAGCTATTCACTATAAACGCTGCAATATTTCATGAAAAAATAATAATTGTCTTTTTTTATTTCACTGGGACTTTAATACGCTGTCACTTTACTTTACAGCTGTTTGCATGAAATTTTCACGTTCTGAAGAACCTCTGACTGATGAAGAAAGGAACTCAAAACCCAGCAGCATGTTTGAAGATGCAGAAGACCAGAAGTGTCTGACAGGACAGAAAAGCTTCAGTGATACGTTTTAAAACACCCACCTGCAGTATTGACAGACTTCCCATGCACTTCCATTCAAAGAAAACTTTGTTTATCTGCATATGTGTCTTTTGTTTATTTACATATCCTGTGTCTGACAGCACTGTCGAGGACATTCGTATTACACCTGTGTCACTTTATGGATTTTGTAAAATGGTAAACGTTCATTTTTACATAATTTGTCACGTTTATTGTATTTGTTTTTAATAAAGAGAACAAAACAAATGTTTGACACCGTTATTTACTATTAATTACATTTATTATGTTTAAAAAAGTACTTAATGTTAAAAAAACACAGCTATATATAACATTAATTTAATCTGTTTATTCTCAAAAAGTAGAAAATAACTGTCAACAAGAACAAACACAAGTGATCAAAATGTTTACATATTGTGAAGTCAAACGAGTGTTTCTATTTGATATTTATGTTAAATCTAACTGTTAAGTAGTTGTTAATTTCATGGATATTTTTTATTGATATTTAAAGCCCCAGTGAAATCCAAATGTTTTTTTTCCTTTTATTAAAAATAAGTTTGCCTTAAGGACATCAATAGACTGATATGCTCCTGCGCGCTGACAAAATTCCCATTTAGAAGATATAAGCATTCAAAACTGACAGTCTGGCATGTGCGCTCAAACAAATCTAGAAATTCCATCACGCTTAGTGATGTTACGTTCGTGAACGAATTGTTCTTTTTGAACGAATCTTTTAAGTGAACGAATCGTTCTTGTTCACGAAATGCATCGACTCATATTTCTCGTTCACTGAAATCTCTCCCTCGAGCACAGAGCGTCTTCTGAAAGAGTGTCTAAAGCACGAGCCAATGGCGTTCGAGTGTGTGCTTTGACAGAGCATATGATTGGTTGAATGTAGGCTACTGAACGAATACGCCCTTGAGTCTGAACGAGAGAGATCTCATTCGTACACAAACAAAAGGACCCGCTGATTCTCGTTCGTGAACGACATGAACGATCAGTCATCTCGTTCGTAAACGAACTGAATGAGCTGCTACTTCTCGTTCAAGAACATGATCAAGAGGAGGTCTCTCGTTCAACAAGTACAGAAATGGACACAATGTAAAGACACTTACGAAAATGAATCATGGTTTTAATATAGTAAAGGTAGTAACCATCTTTTTAGTGTACTTTGTCTTCTGCCAATTACAAATGGTTGTACTGTAAATATCATGCTTAAACGACATTTAGGGATGCACGATAAATTATCGACCATATTGGTATCGGCCGATAAATGGTCATTTTTTATGTTATCGTTATCGGCCGATAATAAAATGTAGGCAGATATATTATAGCCAATAATTCATAAAAAATTTCCTCTGGTTGAACCACTTCAGCGGCACGCTGCTCACAGTTAAAATACAGTACAGTACTGTCTTTCTGTCGTGATCATTCACTTACTGCTATTAGCAAAACATTGTTGATGTAGTATGTAGAGTTTTATGAATGTGTAAATTATAAGAACAAAAGCATATTAGTTGAAGCCGACTGCTGTCTGAATGCTTTCTGTCTTGAGACCTGTTAGACATGTGGCTATTGAGAACACCTTTCTGGGTTGCTCTGAAAGAACATTTTAAATTTGTTTATTAAATAAACATTATACCAGAAAAGTTAAAAGTTAAAGAATCTTTAATTAGTGTAAAGTACAAGGCTTGGTAGATGATTTTTAGGGGGGGGGAGAATTTTCAGTCTCAAAAATCGTTATATTAATATTTAGATACTATACATCGGCCAATATATCGGCCAAAATTGCATCAGCGTCATATGCATACATGCAGTTTTAGTTATTGCAGTTCTCATAACTGCTGAAACCTGAAAGCTATCCTCCAAGTTATTAAATCTATGATAATGCCGTAAGTGAGTCCTGCCTTCTCTTAAAAAATAACATTTTTATCATAGTAAAATCTACATATCATTCCCAACCAAAGTATTGTATGGTGTGAGACATGTTGAACATTAATGGACAGGCAGTCGATTCCTTAAATGAACAGCTGTTTCCTCTCAAAAGGGATTTATTCAGAGTACTGAAGCTTCGCTTCCATTGACATCCATTAAAATAAAACTGCCTCTGGTCTCCTTTCCTGTTTAATAAGCACTCTTTCTTTTAACAGAAGCTAGTGTTTATTACAAGTAAAGTTTGGAAATTTGGGCTTCCCTGGTGATTGTTTAGGTCGTTAAACATGGGTCTTTTGAGTTTGCGATAGTGAATTCCTATGGAGAAAATACTTACTGTCCTCCATCAGCACTTCACGCATCATCAAAACCACGTGATTGCAAACAACCTATTGAACACAACAGCATCGCCCACACCTGCACAAACTGAATACTTTTGTTTTCTCTTTTGCCAACAAACACCCAGTTCTACAGATCACACCGGTCTGTAGCTCATTATTATAGAGCGCCATGAGAATCATCATTTTCCTTGGTTTGTTCTCTCTGATTGTGAATGGTAAGTCTATATTTTATAGCTGTTTTGTTTTTTTCTTTCCATTGATGGACTACAGGTGTTCATAATGACACTTCAATCAAATTTTATTACATTTCAAATTTGTTTGTGAATTCACAGTTTATTTGTAGAAATATGCCTCAAATATGATCTGAAAAACTGTATGTGTTTTCTCAGTCAAGCAAAAATACAGATGTCATCTGTAAAGCATTTGTGCAGAACATTGGAAAAACAAGATCAACCTGTTGACTGACTAATCACCCAAACTTGTTTGGAGACCCAAGATCACAACAAATGTTTTTTAAGAATAATACAACCGAGTTAGGCCCTTGACGACTACGCCTCAAAAGATATTGACATAGCTCAGTATTTCTGAAAGTTTTTTTTTGTAAAGTTTGGTTTAATAATTAGATAAAAGGAGCGACACTGTATCTTTCAAGTAGGAATCTGCTTTCACAGTTCGCCACGTGTGCCTTTTTAAATAAAAGTTTAACTTAAGGGGCGGTTTCCAGAACAGGGATTAGACTAGTCCAAGACTAGTCCAATAAATGTAAGAGCTGTCCAAACTGAAAACATCTTGCACTGACACACTGCAACTTAAATACATTTACATTTAGCAGACGCTTTTATCCAAAGCAACTTGCAAATGAGGTAAACAATGAAAGCAATTGGAACAACATGAGCACAACAACAAGCACAAAACTGGTCTCATATAGCCCACCACAGTATACAAAGCTAAGGTGTTTTTAGCTAAGGATAGAAAGAGTAGAAAAGAGATAGAAGTCAAATCTGGCGGGTATATAAGTCTGCATTAACGAGTGAAGATAAGGGGGTGCCAAATCAGTGGTGGTCTTGTAGGCCAGGAGCAGAGTTTTGAATTTGATGCGAGCGACTATAGAGAGTGTCATGAACGAGGATAGTGAGGATACAAGTACAGAGGACCCAGACACAGACAACGGGTAAGGGGTTAACAAGACATTTAATAAAATAATAATACAAAACAAAGACCCACGTGGGGGTAAAATAACAAACAAAGGTATAACATGACATCAGGGACAAGAGCTAACTACACCTTACACTTGAATTAAATACAAAATAACTAAACTACACTGACAAGAAACAGGAACTCACCCACATATGACACACACAATGAACCAGCACAGGACAGAGCACAAAGGGGCATTAAATAAGGGATAAAATCAAGAGGGGACAGGTGTAGGGCATGAAACCAATAACAAGCAATAATGAGGAGACGAAAGGGCGGGAACAGAGAGAGTGGAAGGCCGACAGGGCCAAAACGCCTCTCTCCACATAAAACAAGGGATCCTGCCGTGATTCTGCCACAAGATCAAGACTGACATGACGAGATGAGGCAGAATCACGACAGGGAGCCAATGTAACTTAGTGACGTGTGCTATCTTCGGTTCATTAAAGACCACTCTTGCCACTGCATTCTGGATCAAATACACGCCTTTGTGTTGTCTCAAAATGCACAAAAGTAATGTTTTTAGTAAGGCATGTTTGTTAAAACTTTCTCTGTGTTCATCAGAACTAAGACATTTATACCGATTTGGAACGACTCGAAGGAGAGTAAATGACAGAATTTTCATTTTTGAGTGAACTAGCCCTTTAAGGGGGCGGTTTCATCAAGGCCTAGTCCTAGTTTACTAAACTAAGGCCCAGTCCTGCCTTAAAATAATCCCTGTCTGGGAAACCACCCCTAAATCTTTTTCTATATAAGTTCTCTCTCTTCATTTATTTATTTAGAAGAATGCTCATAACCAGACAGATTTTACCCCCCATTGACTTCCATAGTAGAAAAAAAACAATGGTAGTCGAAAGTGACCCAGAACGGTTTGCTGTCCTACATTCTTCAAAATATCTTATTTTGTGTTCAACAGAACAAAAAAAAATGATGAAGTATTTTTTCCTGCTATGGGAGTCAATGGGGGCCAAAATCTGTCAGATGCAATCTTACTGTGACATATGGAAATAAATTAGCGGGAGAGTATGTTAAGAGCAGTCGGATAGCTCAGCTGGCTAGTCCGACTTGACTTCTCCCTCGACTGCGAGTAACTGCAAATAAGATCATTAGGTATATTCGACACACACTCCAGTATTTATTTGAGCATTTTCATTAAAAGATTACGAAGCTTTGCACATCACAAAACAATTACAGACAGTAGTGTTGTGTTTAATGCCTCATTATTAGCATATAGCTAGTCACAAACGTTTGTGTTTGTGTGTCTGCAGGTGTTGGGTTTGGTGATCCAGATGAAGTGAAGTCAGTGTCAGTGACTGAGGGACATTCTGTTACTCTACACACTGATGTCGTTAAACAGAGAGATGAAAAGATAGTGTGGACTTATGGACCTGAAGACACTATTGTGGCAAAAATCATTGGAAAGGCCAATAGTTTCAAGTTATCTGAGGATGAGAGATTCAGAGGCAGAGTGAATCTTAATAATCAAACTGGAGATCTCACCATCAGTGATGTGAGAACTGATCACACTGGACTCTATTCACTGAAGATCAGCAGCAACAATAAACCCTCATACAAGAAATTCAACGTGACTGTCTATGGTGAGTATTTCAAATTCAATATAGACCTACTGACTCTTAGAAAATAACCTCATATCCATAAAATCCCATTCTTTTTGTTTTTATTTCTGTCTGAGATTTGTTTTGCCCGAGTGTGAAATTTAAGCAAACGTCTTCTGTTTTTCAGCTCGTCTGCCTGTTCCTGTCATCAGCAGTTCTTCATCATCAGAAAGATCATCAAGATTAAAATGTGTTGTGTTGTGTTCAGTGATGAATGTGTCACATGATGTGAGCGTCTCCTGGTACAAAGGAAAGAGTTTATTGTCCAGCATCAGTGTGTCTGATCTCAACATCAGCAGCATCTCTCTTCATCTGGAGTGTCTGGATGATTCTTACACATGTGTGCTGAACAATCCCATCACAAACCAGACTCAACATCTCAACACTGATGTCTGTCACACGTGTTCAGGTACATCAGCTGTGATATTATTCTTCACTCTTCTGATCTGTGGTGTAATACTGTTTAAGGGTATAGGTTTAGTCACATTAGGCAATGACACAATGAAATTTAGCAGATGAAGGTTTATTGTTTAGGAAGTCGGAATTGAGTACAATTTGTGTTCACGTTGAAACGTACATTTCAATGGGAAAGAGCTTAACAAATAGGATATTACATTAGGTGTTACCAGCGTCCTATAGGGCTGCTGTAAAAGGAAAGATTGGAATTGAATATCTGTCGTTTGTGTTTCTCTTTACCCTTACAGATTCTCCTGCCATGCGGGGCTTTGTAAATACATTTATAGTTCTTTCTGTTTTCTGTTTGATCTTCGTGATCATCATCGGTGTCTGCATACACAACAGAAGAGGTGATAAAGACACGTCTTACCATCATCTTACAACAAATCACCATCAAGGTCCTGCTCATATTCCCTGATGACTCAGTCATAAACGAGGAAATAATGTTACCACACCCCTTTTTTAGAACATCCTATAACTTATTCAAAAAATGAACACTTGGACTTACTGTACATCGACGTGATAAAACCTGACGAAAATAACAGAAAACATCTTTGGAAAGAAATATTTGAAGTGTAATTGGATTTCATAGTTTGGCTCCTGTCCCATTTGTTTACATGGAGAGGGCGGGGTTTATGGCCTGTACTGCAGGCAGCCACCGGGGGGCGATCAAAGAGCTCTTAGCTTCACTTTTCAGCACGTGTGAGGCACCCCTGACTGGAAAAATAAATAAATATATATTTCAATGCTCTGATTTTAAATTATAATTAATTTGAGACCCCCTTTTGGGCCATTGCCCCCAGTTGAGAACCACTGCTTTAGAGGGTTTTACAAAGGTTAGGGCTGAAGGTCTGGAACTGGCCCAAGAGGCCATATGACTGACAGGTAAAGTAACCAATCACGTTTCGTTTTGTGTTTAGAGGCATGTAAATGTCCCCACATTAACAGACTGGTGGACATTCATGAACGTGTCAAAAGTTAACAGCAACAACAATGATTATAAGTTTATGCCGTGAACCTCGCACACTTTTAAGAATTAAGCGTTTAGTCGTTCGTGATGAATTCTTATTGCAACCGATGTAAACACGACAGCTTACTTCTTAGATCAGACGGCTTCATGTTGTTTCCATGTGGACCGTTGAAGAACGCGACACGCATGTCTCCCGGAAATCCTGTGAAATTCAGCCAATCAGATGACGACTTCCAACGTGCTGAAGTGTTTACATAAAAGTGTGTCTTGTGCATCAGACGTTTAGCCAACGGTCCGTGAGCGTGACGTCTGAGGCTGAGACTAGGGCTAGAAGGGATACAGCTGCATCCAAATCTCATGAGATTTTAAATGTAGATGTAGGGTTGGGGGTAGGATTAAGATGAAAACAGTGGCGAGATTTTGCGAGATTTGGGGCCGTAGCGGTAACACTTCTAGCTACAACCTTTGACAAACGCAGCTTCTTTTACTGAAATGGCTGTTGGTGAGCAATCGTATCAGATTTTTAGAATTCTGGTTGATTGTGAAATCTGGTAGCAGCATACACATAGTGAGTATCTTGACAGATTCTCTTATTTAAAATAGCTCATACTTAAAGATTGGAAACTCAGACCTTGGGGGGGGAGGGGGGGAATTGTGGATGTCTTGACAGTACTTATGTTTTATTAATTGTGCCTGTGTCACACATATAGTTAACATATAGATGTGATTGTATTATGTTGCATCACACATCAAAATGTCACAGGCGGTGGTCACACAGACGGTAACTTACGCTGAGATCTAGGGTAAGAATGTAGAAGGTTGGTACAAGAACATCACGCCAGAAGAACCAGGCTACACAACCACCTTCAATAAACTTTTTTCCCCAAGCACCTGGTCTTGCGTTCTTCATTTAAGCATTCTAGTACATTGGCGAACCACCTAATGATGTTCAAAAAAAGTCAAACACATCACTAATGATAAATTCACTCTTTTATTTGTCAGTCAATAAGTTTTAGTAATGTGCCTATAAACATATGATGAGTGGAACAAAATAAACTTACTTAGAAAACCAACTTCACACACAAACCAAACACACATTGACAGGCGAGCTCTTAGGAATCAACTGTTTGTTCACTAGACAGATCAGACCGCATGTGTGATGAGTAAAAATAAGACCACAACAACGTTCATTCTGAATGAATGCTGTTATGTCACATTCATCCTATCTGATAAGAACACATCATACTTAATTTTCTACTTTGATGGTAGAAAAAACAGACTTTATTAAAACGCTGTCGGACATATAATTGAAATAGGTGTTTTAAAAATGTTGTCTTCATATTTTGACAGTTTAATCAAACCTGAGGGGAAATAAAAGCAAATATTGTACAAATATATGTATATAGTGTACATGAAAAAACTAACTTTACATTATTTTAAAGCCACAATATGGAAGAATTTTGTTATGAAATATCCAAAAATCACTTTCACAGTGTGATATATTTCATGCAGTTGTGTACTTACATTATCCCAAATGTTCCCAAGAATGTGCAAATCCAGAGAAATTCTTGTTTAAAATAACGGCCCGTCCCTTGTCTCCCTTGTATTTGTCGCATATCAGTGAGTTAATATCCGCTGCTCTGCACTACCCTCAGTTTCCGGTTATAGACACTACGGCAACACGCACATGCGGAAGTGGTTATACAGCATCTGTTGTTCTGTTATTATGGATCACGATTACTCTTTGGAGAGTAAAGGAAACACAAAGAAGCGTAAACGTAGGCCAAATGAGGCAAGCAGGCTTATGGACAAATGAAGAAATAAAAGAAGGATTAATATCGGCGTGGCGTTTTCTAAATGGAGAGAGCTTCATGACCAACTTGGACTCGACAGAGACTCCGCTCTCGCATGTGTTTTAATAGACAGGTAAGCACTTTTTTTATTGTACACGAAATACTCATGCACAGATTATTTGAACAGTTATGAATGCAGTTACCCTATGAAATACAGCATATGTCGCACAAAAATATGTCGCCAATAACGTTACTTTTAAATGCTGTGGGTTCGTACCAATTTACTTTTTAAACGACAACTGTATGACTGTTTGAAACAGGTAAAACTGTGTAGAATTACGCCACCAAATCAATTGACAAAGTCCAATAAACAGCTTTGATTAACTTTTTTTTTATCCACTTCAAATGTTGACTACTTTATAATAATCGTGACTGTATTTGACATCTCAACTCACCAGAGACGGTAACATTGAAAAAGAAGCGGAGTAGTTGTGTGTATCTGATGATGTCTAGTTGATAAAGTCCAGTTTGTTGAGTTGTGATGTTTGTGATGATGAGAGATCCAGTCTGAGCATCTATCTCTACATGATTCTTCAATCTCTCATTAATAAATGATGTTATATTAGCTTCTATGTAAAATTCAGCTATAATCTAATCTGAACTCTGAACACCAAACATCCACTCGATCACATCATGTGTGTGTAGTTCAGTATCAGTGTGTAGAGTCACAGAATGTCCCTCCATCACTGACACTGACTTCACTTCATCACCAAACACACCTGAACAACACAAACACACCTGAACAACACAAACACACCTGAACAACACAAACACACCTGAACAACACAAACACACCTGAACAACACAAACATTACTGACATTAAAGTGTTAAAGAGTTTATTAAACAACTAAATCCCATTTGTCACAAAGCAAGGTTTTATAAAGGCTGGAAAAACACATAGACATGAATAAGCGAAAACAAAATAATCCTTGCAATTATGAAAAGATATTATAAAAGAAACAAAAAATGAGAAACACAATTGAACATGCTGCAATGCATCTTGGGAACTTTCAAACTCAATTGCAATATTGTTTGCAATATTGTTCAGAATACTCTGTTTTGTAAGTTGAGCAAACTTTCTGACGCATTTTGGCCAAAAACGTGAGAATCTAAGTCCAGTCAACAAAATCATCTTTATTAGAAACATGTTTAGGCTAATTTTGTTTAGTATATGCAAAACAATGTTTGTTTTGCATAAACTATATGTTTGACATCAAGGCAAACACAAGAACATGACAAAATCTAAATATCCTAAGATAGAATCAAATGTGACATTTTTATCACTTGTTATTTATTGTTCAGTGACAGCACTATGTATTTCTCTTGACAGGTATGAAATTCTGATTTTCTCATTCTACATTTTCTAATGGGTTAGACCTTCGCCATGCCGCTGGACTCCGCCATTGGGCCAACGGGTGGTTATGCGGGTGGTTTCTCTCAATCACCCCGACCTTACAAATGCAATAGATTTCAGTATAACTGTGCGTTCACAACGCCAGAGACAAAGCGACACGATTCCATTTATTTCAATGAAGAGCTGGCGATTTCCGGCGACACGAGCGACAGTGACCGTTGCCGACAGAAACTGGGCGTGTCTAGCGACGCGGCAAAGTTGAGTATTGCTCAACTTTATGCAAATGATGAGCGACTTTCAGAAGCAACTACCAATAGGAGTGAAGCAGTGGAGCTCACGTCATCCGTCTCCCATCAGTAACTGCAGTTTGTTTATAAATGTTACTATAGCAACCAAAGGAACGCTTCTTACCACCTCGTAGCAAGAGACTAGCGACACCTAGCGACAGAGTTAGATTTAAGAAACTGTTACAGGAATATAATTACACAAATGAGGCATTAGTTGACATACACTATGAAGTTGACATACTGCTGTAACATGTCATGAGTTTTCCATTATTATATCCTGTAACCCTGTAAGAATTTGTTTGACCTGTGACACTTCTTTTTTATGATTTATTTATTGAGTTTTCAACACAATTATAGAGAAAACTGATATACAAACATCAGAAAGGAGAAAAAAAACGACTGAAAAAACAACATTAAACACACCCCTAATCTAAAAATTCAGTGCAGTTTACATAAGAAGACCTGTGGCACCTCTGTACGTTTTTTTTTTAAACTTTAAAACAACTTTGTTGGATTTCTCCATAAATGAGTTTTGAGCTGATCTGTTTGGGCCTGTGTCACATTTATTCTACATGACAAAAACATAAATATATCAATAGATCTGTCTCGTGTATGCTCGCCTAAAATCCACGGATTGCGCACCTGCAGATCTTAGAGGAATTATGTGGATTTGAGCGCTTGTCGTTGACAAGTTATAACGTTACACACACAACGTGAGAGCTAGTTTGCTGTGACAGATTTTTCAGCCTAAGCTCGAATGATTTGAGACGTTTGAAACGAAACTAACCTGCAGTGTTCGCCCCTGTTCATTAGCAAAACAAACAGCTTGCCGCAGCTGAACATATTAATGCACATAATGTAAGTTTGTGCACCAGTGCAACCAGTGGGGAAAATGAGTCTAGAGCCCTGCAGATCAGAATGTAACCTGACAACTCCAGATTTATTTTGTTTCTTGTGTGACACTTGTTGAAACACATTTAACTGTTTCGTGCATGTTTAGATTCCTTCACAGGTTAATTATCGTTCTGTTAATGTTTATGCTGTCCTGTGGCTCAGTGGTTAGAGCAGGTGCTAGCAACGCCAAGGTCGTGGGTTGGATCCCAGCGGACTGCATATAGTCAGAAACAAATGTATAATACAATGCTTTGGATAAAAGCGTCTGCCAAATGCGTATGTAATTACTGCTTGCAACATCAATCAAAAAATTATAGAATTTTTAAGAATAGTTTTGAGTGAATGGTTCTTTTGTAAAAGGGTAATGTTTAGTTAATATGTTCACTTTGTTAGAACAGTTTTTTCCACTGGTCTCTTCCTAGTTTGCCTGTCAGATATAGGCCTATTCAAATGGCATTATGGCACCAGAACATTCAAATGTAATTTGGATAATATATGCAGAAGCAGAAAAACAAGTCCTTGAATGGTGCCCGTGGTTTAGCAATGAACAAGCTTCGTGACCTCCAGGGAATTTTGTAACTGGGAAACCAGTATATCTTAATCTTGTATGAAAACCGAACAAAACTTAAATTAAACAGACCGCATGTGACCTTAGATCAAAACCCCAATCAAAGCCTTTTTATTGGAAGTGTTCAGATGGGGAAGGGACAGTGAGTGTTTGCATAAGGTGTGTGGAGAGAATACTTTCATTTTCATTTCTGCTGAAACACAATTCAGCTATTACTATCTACTGACGCAGCTGTCTGGACCATCGGTCTCATCAGACCAAACCAAACAGAATCATCTGCTATGACTTAAACATCACAAAAGAAGAATTACATTACAACAACCATTTTCACGTCAGTCTTCAGGGTTTGTTCTGAAGATAACACCATGGGTCCCAGCTTGATTTTCCTCTGTCTGTCCCTTCTGATCGCCAGTGGTAAATTGAACTCGTTAAAGGTTTTTTTTGCTTTCACAGTTGCTCATATGGCAGTAGGAATTTATAGTCTGTTATATTTGACCTGTGCTTCTCTCTCCTTTATCCTAAATGTGTGCTCTCACTGAGCGTGTGTGTGTGTGTGTGCGTGTCAGTGTGTGTGTGTCTATGTCTATGTGTGTGTGTGTGTGTGCGTGTTGTGTGTGTGGAGTGTTTTGTATGTGTGTATGTCTGTCTTCTGTGTTTTCACCTTTTCTTGTTTCTGCAGGTACAACTTTAATTATTTTGCTTATAGTCAATGTGTCTCATGTACAGCTGCTTTGTAACAATGAAAATTGTAAAAGCGCTACATAAATAAATAAAAATAAAAATAAATTGCTTTGAAATGTCAAAGCGTTGGTTAATAGCACAAAATCTACCTATGTGATGTCATGATTAATAAAAGTGCCAGTTAAACACAACACAACACAATGAGAACTTTGAATAGCCTTGTGTGTAATAATCTGTCATGCCGGTTTATCCATTGTTTTTTAAAGTCTCAGGGTGTGGCTTGTTATTTCAAAATAGGAGTGAAATCCCATCTAATGCTGTTTAATGCTGCCTTCACATGCTCTCAGAATGATGTAAAAATGACACATGAACACCCTCTGACACCATGTTTACCACTGGAGGGTTTCATTTGAATATCCGAATTCCCCATGGGCCGGCCTTAAACTTTAAACATGACGGATGGGAGTTGATTTCTGCTGTTTTTACCACCACAGCTTCATAGCCTGGTCTCGTTATTATTACTCCTGTTGGTCTAATATGTGGATTATAGTGTTTAAATACATTTTTCTGAGACACACGCCTTCATTCTCTCTGACAACAAAGCACCTGAACACAACCAGCTCAGAATCATGACTTCAGAATTATTACATTTCAGAGAGCATGTGAAGACAGCAGAAATAATGACATGACATGCAGAACTGAAGGAATGTTCAAGTTTAAATTTTATTTGTTTAATAACTGTTGTTTGAATAGACAAAACATCATTGCTTGCTTATAGGCTCTGTGTTCCTACATGTTCTGCTAACAGTAATATTATAATCAAAAAGATTATAGTCCATCACTTACAGTAAATATCAAAATATGGTGTAACAATTTGTTATTTTGTCAACATGAATTTACAAATTCTGAGGAATTCAGCAGTGATGTCTACCTTTTAAAGTATTTATTTGCGACAATCCCATTTACTGTACTCTCAAGTGAATCTTGTGCTATATATATTGCTATATTATTAACTCTTAAATGACTGGAATTTTAATATTTAACTGCTTAAATTACATCTCCCTCCAAATTATGCTTTTGAAATAAAAAAAATTTTGCTAGCAAAAAATAATGTCCCTACTTTTTATGTATGAACAGTAATGGTTAAGATAGTGCTTTATTAGTGTGATAAAAGATGAAAGATATTTGTACAGCCTTGTGATTTTAGTGTTAACCATTGTAACCATTGTGGTGTTACATATAATAGCTCATTTTAATGTTATTTTTGTGCACTGAATATCTGTGTGTGTTTGTGTTGTTCAGGTGTGTTTGGTGATGAAGTGAAGTCAGTGCCAGTGACTGAGGGACATTCTGTTACTCTACACACTGACGTCATCAAACACAAAGATGATGTGATAAGGTGGTATTATGGGTCTGAAAACACATTTGTTGCCAGAATCAATGGAAAGGCCAGCAGCACCATGTTGTCAGATGATGAGATGTTCAGAGACAGAGTGAAGATGAACGATCAGACTGGAGATCTCACCATCACACACATCACATCTCAACACTCTGGACTTTATACACTGAAGATCAGCAGCAACAATAAAGTCTCATACAAGAGGTTCAATGTTACTGTTCATAGTGAGTAATTCTGCTTCAATCTACTTTCTAAGGTGTTCAAGTGTACAAATCATATTTCAAATGTGAGAGTGTGTAGTGAGAAACATGTTTTGCAGTGCTTTATATTTCTCATGTGTGCAGGTATAAAGAAATGAGCTTTGATTTATTGCAGCACAGGTTATCCACTGCTGGAAGTCTGTCAGGAAAAATAATCGGTTGCGTATTGAGACTGTGTTTTATCCACAGAATGTCACTATCATTAATCAGTGTGAATCTGTTTGTGTTTGTGTCTTCACGTGTGTTTACAGGTGAAGTGAAGTCAGTGCCAGTGAGGGAAGGACATTCTGTTATTCTCTACACTCATGTTCTTGAAGAGAGAGATCTGATAGAGTGGCATTATGGACCTGACAACACACTTGTTGCAACAATCGATGGAAAGGCCAATAGCTTCATGTTCTCTGATGATGAGAGATTCAGAGGCAGAGTGAAGATGGATGATCAGACCGGAGCTCTCATGATCAATGACACCAGATCTCATCACTCTGGACTTTATAAGATCAGCATCAATAACAGAGTCTACAAGAGGTTCAATGTTACCGTCAGTGGTGAGTATTTATGATGTTTTATTAACAAAGTTCGGGTGTCACGGTCGTGAGGGAAGAAGAACCCAAATGCAGGCAGGCAGTGAAGGGGTTAATGAACAAGACTTTAATAACAAAAAGACACAAAACAAAACACCCTCGATGGGGAAAACAGAACTGAGAGGTAAATCCACAAAAATAGACTTCCCACGAGGGGGCAAAACGAAAGCAAGAACAAAACAAAACAAAACAAAACACGACACAACGTCCAGGGGCAGGAAAAGGATATCCAAAAGCAAACAAGACTAGGTAAATACTCACACGAGACACGTTCAGCAATACATACACAGACCGCACATCAAACGTAGTACAATACACGAGCACAGGACAAAGAAACATGAGGGCATTTATAGGTAAGACAAACGAAGGATAACGAGCGAAGGCAGGTGTGGAACATAAGACAGGCAGGGAGGCAATACATGAAACGAGAGGGGCGGGGCCAATGACAAGACACTGGAGAGAACGCATATTATGTTAAGATAGACAATAATATGATTCTCTCCACATAAAACCTAAGGGCTCTGTCCCGATCCTGCCACATGACTAGAAATTCATAAACAAGAAGGTAGGACCGTGACATCGGGAGGAGCATGTGCAGATAATTAATCCGGCTGGCTTCAATCACAGTAATCACCTAACCAGCACTACAAATACCAAAGCAGTCTTACCTTCAGTCTCTCAATTATCTCTCGACATCCCTCCTCCACACCGACTCCTCAAGCACGCCAAATACGCTTACCAGCCGTCTCACTTTATTATCAGCTAAGGTGAACTCGTGAAATGCTTCAATATACGTTCTGTGTGTACAAGTCATATTTCAAATGTGAGAGTGTGTAGTGAGCAATGTTGGTGTTTAAGTTACTCTGAAAAAGTAATTAATTACTAGTTACTAATTACATATTCAATAGTGTCATTAGATTACTGTACAAATTACTCTCTCCAAAAAGTATTTAGTTACTTATTACTAATGACTTTCTATATCCTACATCAACCTTGATTAGTTGAGAGATTCAAGGATAGGCATGATAGGCTTATTTAATTCATTGAAATAAATCATATAAAACTACATAAAGTACTCTTATTAAAGCGGCAGTCCGTAGGATTGGCCTCTTTGTCGCCATCTCAGTTTGTAATTGCTACTGCAGGTGATGTGCAGAGGTATGTCTTTACGTGAGTTGTGATTCGCTACTGCTCAACTGCGCGGATGAGTCTGATGTTTTGAGTCGTTGAGTCACTGTACATCAGTAGCGCACAATAAACACAGATAACATGGAAGATGATATAACACGAAACAAATAAGAACATAAACAGACACAAATAGCGCAAATGGAGGCTGTGTTGAAGTGTGTTGATATTATTTCGGGTGCGGGTCATTTTGTTATTTCTCATGGAAACGTCTTGGTTACGGATGTAACCTCAGTTCCCTGAAGGAGGGAACGAGACGTTGTTTCGAGCCGACAGATGGGGTTCGCTCTTGAGAACCTATCAATTTCTTACTAGTTTAGAAAAGGCCAATGAAATTGGAGAATGAAATTTGCATGCCGGACTCCGCCCCCGGATATCCGGTTATAAAAGGGAGACGGCGTGCTGCATTCATTCACCTCTTGGTCTGAGGAGCCTGAGCATCCCTCGACCGCTGCGGCGGGCGGCCAGCATTGTGGCAAGAAGGACACAACGTCTCGTTCCCTCCATCAGGGAACTGAGGTTACATCCGTAACCAAGACATTCCCTTTCTGTCGGTCTCTCGACGTTGTGTCGAGCTGACAGATGGGGTTCCTATGGAAAACGCCACAGCGCTGTGCCGCGTCACAATCTCTAGCAGAGCGACGCTGACTGGCCTGGGTGAGTCAGACGTGAGCGCTAGCGCGAAATTGTAACCGTCCAGTGGAGAGGTAGGGGGTCCCAGAGCTTTTGAAGAAAAGGTGGGACGCCTCTGCCAACGGCCGTCACGGGCGGAGGCCTTGATTCTCTAACAGCAAGAAGCCGCCCGGCACCGTAAGGGCCACTGGGTAAGCATTATTCCCCCTTGGGGGAAAAACGTACAGAGACCACTACCTACCGTAGGGAGGAATTAGTGGAGACACCACATGGTCTCACCATCAGGGGAGAACTCATGAGAAAATGTGCAGACTGAAGGAGTTAACCGCAAGGTGGAAGTCCACCTAAGGAGGTCATGGGTTGTCGAGGTGGGAACCATTCATGAGGATACATCAGACGGAACCACCCACAGGGGGGTGGGGTTACCACGTCTGGAGCACTAGGTCCGGTTAGAGCTATGTGGTAGATAACTCAACTGTTCCCCGGCCTAAGGGGGCAGAGCTGCTCTGCCCAGCCTGCCCCCAGGAAAGTGCTTAGTGATGGATGGAATGCCTGTTCTTTACCCAGTGGGGAAAGAAGGGAGGCATAAATAGCCGCTGATCCCCCTAGAGGAAGGGGGAAGGGCTTTCGCAGGCGTACGCCCTACCGGCTGCCGGTCCTACATGTTGCCCTGCAGGACGTGGGCTGACACCAGTTCCACGCGTAGGTTGTAGAACGGGCGTAGCCCAACCCGCAGCTCTGCAGATGTCTGCCAGAGAGGCGCCCTGAGCCAGTGCCCATGAGGAGTGTGCCTCACTCCTAATTGGGAGGGGCGATCTTGAGATTGGTATGCCGTAGCGACGGCATCCACGATCCAGTGTGCCAGCCTTTGTTTGGAGACAGTCCTCCCGCCTCTGTTTGGAGACAGTCCTCCCCTTCTGCTGACCTCCAAAACAGACAAAGAGCTGCTCAGAGCTTCTGAAGCTCTGCGTGCGGTCCAAGTAGAGGTGCAGTGCGCGCACCTGCAGGTTCACCACCTGGTCTCTAGGGGGAGTGCCGGGGCGGGGTCTCAGGATAACGTGAGAATCATCGGGCCCGAGTTCTAGTCAATCTGTGGACACGGAGGGTGCTTGTAGGTCCCCTACCCTCTTGGAGGTGAGCGCCATCAGGAGAGCCGTCGTTATCTTGAGGTGAGAAAGAGCGGCATCTCCGAGGGGCTCGAAGGGGGGGCCTCTTGAGGCCCGCCACCTAGGTCGCAAGAGGGTATGGGGTGCGGATGAGGCGGTAGCCTTCTCGCACCCCTTGGGAACCTAATGACCAGGTCGTGCTGTCCCAGAGGCTTCCCAGCAACTGGGTCGTGATGAGTGGCAGTAGCGGCTGCATGGGGGAGAGGTTACTCTCCAGTCTCTCTTGAGGAAAGCACAGCGCGTTCCCGATCGAGCAACTCCGCGGGTCTTCTCTTTGAGATGAGCACCCGGACAAGAAGAGGTGCCACTTATGGGCGTATAGGCGCCTAGTGGCCGAGGCCCTAGCCTGAGTGATGTCCCAACCACTGCAGGGGGTGGGCCACTCAGGATCTCCTCGTCCCGTCCAGACATGGAAGTTCCAGGGGTCTGCCTGGGATGCCATAACGTGCCCTTCCCCTGGGAAAGCAGGTGCTTCGCCAGGGGGATCGGCCAGGGGGGAGTTGTTGTCAAGAGCATTGGCTCCGAGAACCAAGTCCGGTTGGGCCAATAGGGCGCAACTAGTACCACTTGATGCTCCTCTTCCCTGGCCTTGCACAAGACCTGTGCAGTGATGCTCACTGGGGGGAAGGCGTACTTCCGCTTACCCCGCGGCCAGCTGTGCACTAGGGTATCCGTGCCGAGGGGTCCCTTGGTCAGGGAGTACCAAAGCGGGCAATGGGAGGAGTCCGGGGAGGCATCAGGTCCACCTGCGCCTGGCCGAACTGCTCCCATATGAGCTGGACTGTGCGGGGATGGAGTCGCCACTCTCCGCGAGGCGCCAACTGACGAGAGAGCACGGCGGCTGTCTGGTTCAGGTTGCCTGGGATATGTGTGGCTCGCAGGGAGCTGATCACCTGCTGACTCCACAGGAGGAGGCGTCGGGTGAGTCCTGTTAACTGCCGTGAGCGAATGCCACCCTGTCGACTGATATACGCCACGGCAGTTGTGCTTTCCGACCGGACAAGCACGTGCTTGGCCTGCACGAGAGGCTGCAGCCTCTTCAGTGCAAGTAGCATAGCCAACAACTCTAGGCAGTTGATATGCCAGAGCAGGCGGGGGCACGTCCACCACCCCGACACTGCGTGCCCGTTGCATATGGTACCCCAACCCCAGGGGGTTAGGGTGCGTCGGCAGAGAGGCGTGATGACCATATGGCTGCTGCCGGTGTGCCATGCCCTCCAGGGAACCCGACTCTGTAGCCAGTGTTGGAGCGGTCGCATGTGCATCAACCCGAGGGGGACCACCCCCACCGAGGATGCCATGTACCCAGGAGCCTCTGAAATTTTTTCAGGGGGACCGCTGACTGCCTGAAGTACTTCAGGAAGTTCAACACTGACTGAGCGCGCTCTGAGTCAGTCACGCTGTCATGGAGACAGAGTCAAGTTCCATACAGAGAAAGAGGGTGCTCTGCACAGGGGAGAGCTTGCTCTTTTCTCAGCTGACCTGTGGTCCCAACCGATCTAGGTGCCGAAGCACTAGGTCCCTGTGTGTACACAACAGATCTCGCCAGTGTGCCCAGATGAGCCAGTCGTCGCGATAGTTTAGTACCCGCACACCTCTCTCCCCGAGGGGAGTGAGGGCGGCTTCCATGATCTTCGTGAAGACTCGTGGGGACAGGAACAGACCGAAAGGGAGGACTCTGTACTGATATGCCCGCCCTCGAAAGCGAGACATGAAAGTAAGCGTCCTTCAGGTCGATTGCCATGAACCAATCTTGACATCTGATAGATGCCAGGATGCGCTTTTGCGTGAGCATCCTGAACGGCAGCTTGAGTAGGTGCCTGTTCAGGGTACGCAGATCTAGCACCCCCCCTTTTTGGGGGACGATGAAGTACGGGCTGCAAAACCCGTTGAACATCTCAGCTAGAGGGACGAGCACGATCGCTTGCCAGAGGGGTGGTGACCCTGGCCCGAAGCACGGTCCGCTGCACCACGTCATAAGATTCCAGCAGTAATTCGGCATAGAGTTTGAAGTCTCGGAGTCGATCAGTGTGAAGGCTCCGAAGAACAAAAGGTGAATGAATGCAGCACGCCGTCTCCCTTTTATACCCGGATATCCGGGGGCGGAGTCCGGCATGCAAATTTCATTCGCCAATTTCATTGGCCTTTTCTAAACTAGTCAGAAGTTGATAAGTTCTCAAGAGCGAACCCCATCTGTTGGCTCGACAACGTCGAGAGGCCGACAGAAAGGGAACTCCCGTAACACGAACTGGACAGAAGATCCCCGAACACGGATCTCAAATGCTGACAGGCACGGTCATAAATCATTATACATCATACAACTATATATACTACATGCAAAGCCTTGCCGTCATATCCGGGATATAAGTAAAATCACAGGCTTCACTTGTCCGTGCTAATGAAATACAGATGTGGGGAGGTCATTTCTAAATCACACGAGGTCCCCAGATAATACTAATCCCGGGCGAATAGGTCTTAAATTATATTTGTCATAATGAACATAAAGAGAGAAAGAACAACCGATGAAAGTGTACCCGTCTGTATTAACACAACAAGTGCGCTACGGTTTTTGTGTTATCTATTGAAATATTAAAAATGTGTCTTACCTGTTCAGAAGAAATAAAGCGATGCCTGCATCCGTTTACAATCCTTTCAGATCACGGAGTTCCCGCCACCTTTGAAATGCCTTGCCAATATTAATTTTCGCACGAGTCCGATCACATTCCCTGTTTCTTTGTAAACCATCTTCAGTTCGTTCTTTCTTGTTTTTCACAAATGATGAATCCCCAGATGTCAACACTGCTTGGCGTTTAAAAGTAAAAGTACTAATCGCCACCGTAAATATACTAAACGTTGTATGAAATCCTACCCAACAGTTGTGAGTACACGCAACAAACCGCCTGTCACGCTATAAACCAAGCTTTGCATGATGAATCCAGCAAGGGAAATGACACAGTTTTAAACACCGTTCTTTCATGTACTTGCTCAATAATTGGTTTTAGCTCATTTTTACTCAAAAGAACTTGCGGACTGCCGCTTTAACTGACCAAAGTATTACAAATGTGAGAATTATACATTAAAGCAGAGATTTTAAAGTTAGACTTTAGTCAATTCCACTATTGCACACACACATATTTCACAGTATTTAGTTGAATTACATCAGAAGTAACTGTAATTAAATTACAGAAAAAACAAGAGTAATCCCTTACTTTACTTTTTCAAGGGAAAAGTAATTAAATTACAGTAACTAATTACTTAGTAACTAGTTACACTCAACACTGGTAGTGAGAAACATGGTAGATTGTAACTAGATTCAATCTACTTTCTAAAGTGCACACGTCATATATCAAACGTGCTTTATGTTTCTCATGTGTGCAGTTATATAGAAATGAGCTTTGATTTCCTGCAGCACAGGTTCTATTACTCCACCACCGGACGTCTGTCTGGAAAAATCACTCATTTGTCAATTCATCGCTCATTGAGACTGTGATTTCTCCTGTGTTCTGCAGGTGAAGTGCCAGTGAGGGAAGGACATTCTTTTATTCTCTACACTCATGTTCTTAAAGAGAGAGATCTGATAAAGTGGCATTATGGACCTGACAACACACTTGTTGCAACAATCGATGGAAAGGCCAATAGCTTCATGTTCTCTGATGATGAGAGATTCAGAGGCAGAGTGAAGATGGATGATCAGACCGGAGCTCTCATGATCCATGACATCAGATCTCATCACTCTGGACTTTATAAGATCAGCATCAATAAAGTCTTATATAAGACATTTAAAGTTACTATTCGTGGTGAGTATTTCAATGTGTTCTTTTAAAGGAAAGAGCCTTATAATTAATAAATAATGTTATTTGATGTTGTTATACCTGGGCAATTCCATGAAAATGTCAAACATACCATGAAAAATATGGTTTTCACCACACTGATATCACAGATGTCACAGATGTTCAAATACACTGGACTCTATCATCAGAAGTTCGGGTCGTGGCCGCATTACCACCTCAGGGTGTGCATTAACTTTTGAATAATTCAACGCCCCGTTGCCAATTATTCCTTACATTCCTTACAAACATTCCTTATTCCACTTCTTTTCACATAATTTGACCACATCTGAGCCTTCATGTAGACTAAAGACAAGCAGCAAACAGATTGATTGTTGGATTGTTAAAAAAGTGCATTTGTTTTTTAGATATTCTACTATATGTATCTGTTCATCTTTGTAGATTCTCGTGTCCTGTGGCTGTGTGTAATTCCTGTCGTAGGCCTACTCCTTCTGATCTGTGTCTTTATGCTCACAAAGAGGTGATCAAGCACTTACAGCTTTACCTTCAGATAACATGCCAACACCTTTCACAATTTTGACATCACTGCTAATTGAGGAGCTTCATATTAATACACCCTTTTTTCCAGCAGGTTTTACACAAACTTCACGGGCTCTGATAGATGGTTAAAGCATCAACTCCAGCACCATGTTTGATCCAGAAGCCTCTCTAAGTAGTGAAGGGGTTCATTTCTTTGAATGGTTGAAAAAATAAATTGTAGGAATCAATACTATTCTATTCTAAAAGTAGCAGAAGGGTGAAAATTGACAAGAGTTACAAAGTTTTATACCATCTTGCAGTTAATGTTTCTTTAGTCATTTCGGCATCCCTATTGCCTGAACCACTATAATCAGAGGCGTATTAAGACCTCATGGTGCCCCTGGGCAACAGCCCCAGAGGTGCCCCCCCATCAACCCACACGCAAGAATCCACTCATTAAATGATTTATATATTAAAAGATTTTATAAGAATGAAACTCAGCAATTTACAATATACTATTTTACAAGAATTATACATTAACATGACACTTTTGTAGACTATAACACAAAAACAACTCTTTTCCATTAAGTATTTTTAACAATTAGGCCTACTGTAGTTAAGGGGCACCTGCTTTCTGTTGTAATGTTACATTTCAGGTTTTGATGTAATTTTAAAAAATCACTAACATTTTTTTAACAAGTGTAAATGTTGTGCGTGCCACAAAATGGGGGTACAGGGACACACACACACACACACACACACACTATAGTTTGCATGTATGTATTCACATTAGGGGGACAATGGAACAATGTACAGATTTTCAGGACATTGGGACTTTAATTCACCAAAGTGGCATTCACCAGATTACAATGTATAGCAAGGTTATTCATAAAAATAACATGAAACGTTATTGTTTCTATTTTAACTGCTATACAGCTATTCAAACGCTCTATTTAAGCACAGTATGTGTACATTCTTCTTACTAAACGATCACATAAGTACTAAGATAAAAGTGTACTCCACTAAAAAGGACACGTATGAATTGATTGCTATAGTGATGACACCGACCGTTCTTCACTTTCACTTTAAAACCCAGGTTTGGATCTTCAATAGTGGCCTTACCTCCACGTACTATTATTAGCAGACATTATCGGCACTATAACATCTTATTTCTGACGCATGCCATGTATATATACCTTTATTAATCAGTGCTAATCCCCGCATTTTTAGGCTCCGCTACAACAATGCGCTCTGCATCGTTCCCGCTTCCATCTGTTTGAAGATTAAAGTGTACACGAAAGACGACTCGCCTCATAACAGTCACTTGTGATTGGCTGAATGTTAATTCACTCAAATCTATGTAACTAACCAGATAACATGGGCGGGAATTTTGGCGGAGGTGTGTCGAAAAAGTGCGGAGGACAGAACCATTTTTATCTGAAAGTGGGGGTATTCCCGCACATGGTGCCACGCCTATTTAGCGCAGATGCGTGACTTAAGTCTTAAAAAACAAGTGCTTATGTACATTTATAAAAATATATATATTTTGTATTGCGGGTTTATTTGGTGCCCCTAAAGTCTTGGTGCCCCTGGGCACTTGCCCAATTGCCCATATGGTTAATCCGCCTCTGACTATAATGGAACCACCCTTACACATTTACACATGCAAAATGTATTTATTTTAGCAAAATACATCAAATATAACATAAAACACTCTAATGCACACAACTGTTAACAATAATAAGAAAAAACATGGTTATTTACATGGTTATATTAGTCACTCAGGGAATTATGGGGAAATTTTCACTGCTTTTAAAAACTGTAAATTTTAAAAGTCTTGTCAAATATTATTCAGTTTTTCACTCTGTATCTTTCACTATATATCTATATGTATTTTTCCTGTGCCATTTTACATTAATAGGCTTTATGCCAAATGTCACGCGCAGAAAGCAGAAACTGGTCTCATTGCATCCGGTTTAAGTCTTTTGTATGCGGTTCATTCCATAAAGAGCCATTTTACTCAAAAAGATGATCATCACATAAACAGATTGATATATACGTTTTTTTTCTTCTCACAGACATTTGAATATTAAAATAGAATAAAACAAATAAAAATGGAAACTTGTTAGGTTTACCCTAAATATCCATCACTGATAGGAAATACTGCTGTTAACACTTTTCCAACAAACAGATGCAATAAGACCTGTTTAGCGGTTTAGTCATGTGACCTTCAACATATTAAAACTAGGCAAGATTGGAACACACTCTCTATTTTTATGTATGCATCAAAATCAACAAGCACTGTGCTTTGCTGAAACATAATCTAGTTCAATACTTTTAAAAAAGAATCTAAAAAACCTTCAGTTTACTCTACAGAATATTCCACAGCTCTTCACTGTACAATTATTTGATTCAAAATCAACATTGTGATACAATATTTTACGATTTACTGTATGTATAAGGTACACAACTTGCAGTGAAATTAAATCTGGCCACTGCGTATACTGGGCAAAATATTTAAATATTTCTTGTAGCCTTTTTGCTATTAGATTTTTGTTATATGTCTAGCAGCCATGCCTAAAGCCAAATTAAATATTTTTAAAATGATATGAAAATGATGAACACATGCTTGCAAACTATATAAATAATTTTTGAACAGTTAAATAAATAGATATGCAAATGTCACAAAACAAGTAAAAGCATATTTATATTCATAATTCCTGGCCTCAAACCATTAGAGGAATCAGAGTTTGATCACCTTCTCATGACTCCTGCATACACCACATCATCATCCACTGCACACTTCTGACAAACACAGAAAATATAAAAATGAGCAGGGTATTAGTATGCATTCTTAAACTTGCAGTTGTGAAAAATGAATTATTGAAGTAAATTTAAAGCCCAAAGTAAAAAATGTCAAAAAATAATGTATCAAACAAATGATTTCTGTGGAAAATACCACTTATCCACCTTTCTCCTTCCCCGTGGGGGCGCCAGCGAACTTCCTGTTGGATGCTCTGCGCTTCCGTTAGTATTGGTTATTAGTTATTGCATAATACATCACCATTAACACATGACACACCCAAGGCTAAGCAATGTTATTATAATTTAATGTAATATCAAATCAAGTTTATTAATGGTTTAAAATTAAAGTTGTGCTTTATTAAAAATATGTAGCCAATTTTAAATGGACAGTTCAGCAAATACACAGAATCAAATGTGTAGTATTTGCAAGACTGCAGCACCTTGTTCACTTGCAAATCTGGTTCATTCTGCCATCTGGTGGCAAACAAGACATCAACAGGACACACAGAGGAATTGTTTTGCGTAAACCACTGCACATTTTGACCGATACGTCTATGTATCACACTGCTGTCTCTTTACTCATGCCAGCTTTGGATTTTTAATAACAGCAAATTAAATTTTTCATTTTCAATATTTTCAACTATGACTATGCTAACTGGTCCCCGCCTCCACTCATTGACACCACCTTCGACTAGCTGATGCACTAGGTCTTCTGTGCGACTCAACTGGTTTGAGATATGTTTGACACAAAAAATTGTGTTTGTGAGAGTATCTGTTAAAAATGTCAGTTTTACAGAGAAAATGCTCAACTATGGTGCTAAATGATACATATGCACATGGTTTGTGTTAAAGCATATTAAAAACACCACATAGAAAAAATGTGATTTTTCACCACAGGGGGACTTTAAAGAGAAGACAATAATACACAGTCATCTGTTCAGGAGTCCAGTTGTAACACTTTAAATGACATTTAATTTAGTTGTGATAGATTATGACACACGACACAGTTATGAATGATCTCACCAGTTTATGTGTTTGTCTTTTATAGAATGTTGGTTCTGCGTAAGTGATCTCCCCTTCACCACTCCGAACTGCTAGTAATAATAACAGATATGTTTATTTGTAGTAAAGTGTAAATATACACATTCTTTATTTAAATATCTAAATCTTACCCTGTTGTTGTGTGTCTGTGTGTTTTCTGCGGATCCAGAAGATCAGAACAGCGGTTACAATCATCACACATCCAACAACAACACAACAGATCACAACAACAGCAGACGGCACTATAAAAAAAGTTTAACAGAAAGCAATAGTTAAACTCAAAGCAGTTTTACTGTAAAATATGGTGATATATGGTATACTTTTCAGGAGTAAATGTTATGAAACCGCAAATAATGTACAGTATATTAAATTTTGCAAACCACTACATGTGTGGCAACTGAAAACAGTCAAAGGATGTTCCCAGAATTCCCTGTTTTAAGGTCATTGCACATTGAGTCCGAAATTTTCACACGTTAAAAAACAAATTCGACCTCACGTTGTGTCAATCACATTTGCACACTGCCTCCTATTTCCGTCCGTCATAATATAATTGGGATGGGGTTCGATTTTCTACGTTTCTGCATGCGTAGCAAGCATTTTGAGAGGTGTTTTGACAATTCAGAGCCACCGTACAAGCGAGTGCCAAAAGTCCACTTTGTCACCAACGGGGTTCCTAGGGCTGTTCATGATTGCGTTCACGGGAGAAACTAAAATACTGGAGTTTCACGGGACAAATAACAAAACAGATGGACCTCGGCAGATGGGTGTGAAAAACAGGAGACAGGTGTGCAGAGAGTGAGGACAGCCTACCCAGTGAGGTACTGTCAATGGAGAGAAGCAAGGGATGAACGGAGAGACAAGCAGAGCGACAGCAGTGTCAGGCTGTATTGTTTTTAGATCTTATGAGACAAGATGATACAGGTAGGAGTACTGCGGGTGGAAATGAAAGCTTAAGCGCAAGTTCTGCCAGGAAGACTCGAATGCTACATCACTCATTACCTATAGTTGTAATAAATGTCATTGCAACATCATCTAGCCTCCAGAGTCTTTCTGGCAGAAATTGTAGGATTGGGCTCCGCAGAACTTCATTAGGGCAAAGAGCATTTTCTGTTAAGGGATCTCAAATCTGGAACATGTTGCCAAACGAGATCAAAGCTATACATGATAAAAAGTCTTTTTAAGATCTGTACACATATTTCCATTTTAAATGATCTTTTACCAGTCATTTATGTCACCAGGATTGGAAGTATTCATAGAAATGGGGCTTGGGTTTGCTTTGTATATGCTTGTATTGGATTGATTTGTTATATTAGCTTATAAATAAGACAGTTATATTGGATTCTCTTTTTTAGAAAAGCTTTTCTAGGGACTGGAGATGCAAATTAGCGCTTGCTATAATCTCTATGTGCAATGCATTTTTTCTTGTCTTTGACTGGAATCATGTCTTTTGTATTGTCCCTGTTCAAACAACCATATAAATAAATAAATTAACAATACTTAAAAGATCCATTCCATAGAAAACACTGATACTCACCTGCAGACGTGTGACAGAGTTGAGTGATGTGTAGATGTTGTGTGTGGTTTGTGATGGGATTGTTGACCACACATCTGTATGTGTTTGTGTCCTGATATTCCACCTCCAGAGGTAGAGAGAGTCTGATGTTGAGATCAGACACACTGATGCTGGACAATAAACTCTTTCCTTTGTACCAGGAGACGCTCACATCATGTGACACATTCACCACTGAACACAACACACAACAACATGATGATGAAGATGATGAAGAACATTGAGAAGAGTCTCTGGAGATGACGGGAACAGGCAGACGAGCTGAAAAAATATTTCAAAAATTTTAATACTATGGTGATTGTGATTTAAAACGTGAAGAAACTCAACTCACCATAGACAGTCAGATTGAAGTGTCTGATGAGGACAGAAGGTTTTCTGATGATCTCTAGTTGATAGCGTCCAGTGTGTTGAGTTGTGATGTTTGTGATGATGAGAGATCCAGTCTGAGCATCTATCTCTACATGATTCTTCAATCTCTCATTAATAAATGATGTTATATTGACTTCTCTGTTGATTTCAGCTATAATCTCATCTGGACTCTGAACACCAAACATCCACTCCATCACATCATGTGTGTGTAGTTCAGTATCAGTGTGTAGAGTAACAGAATGTCCCTCCATCACTGACACTGACTTCACTTCATCACCAAACACACCTGAACAACACAAACAATTATAATTATAGTACAACGTTTCACGCAAAGAAGGTAAAATATAATAAATAATAAGGTGAACCACGCGTGTATTTTTTTTTTAGATATATAAGAGATAGGATACGACTCCTAAGTTCAGACATCGACTGCAAGAAGTGAAAGCTTAAAAACACAAACTTTATCACTTACCGTTCAGATGCCAAAGACATAAACGTAGCAAAACTATCACACAAATCATATTCTGCATTTGTAATGTGACAGGAAGTATCAGTAGATGGGTTTATTTTCCCCGTAGCATCATAAGACAGCCGTTCGCATGAACGCGCGCGCACATGAACTCGCACGAAGACAGAGAGGAAACTTACAGAAGACCGAGATTTCTTTTCCGACGCGACAAGAGACAATAGACCGCATGAGAACCCATTATAATTTTACATTTTATCCACACCGGACGTCCCATTATGCTGGTTCACACCAAACGCGAACAATCGCGTTGCACGCTCTTTATTACTCGCGGGAAAAGTTCGTTATTTTCGCGTGATATCTGACAAATATCTTCAACCTTCGCGGAAGACAAGATTGACGCGCAAAAAAAAAACACAAAAGAGACAATTGTTGACAAACACTGAGGGCGGTTTCCCGGACAGGGATAGTTTAAATCAGGACTAGGCCTTAGTTAAATTAGGATATTTAAGTTGTTTTTCAAAATGTACTTTACAAAAAAACCGTTACTAATGTGCATCTTGAGACAACACAGTCGCACTGATATATTTTAAGAAATGTCAATGCAAGTTGTTTTCGATCAAAACATCTCTAACATTTTAGTTAGTCTGGAACTAGGCTTAAGACCTGTCTGGGAAACTGAGCCAGGGTGTTTAAAGCTATTAAATGAATGTCCATAGGCTGCATGAGACATCTGACAGAGATTTGTCTGTATATCTCATCAGCTTTCCATTGATCAGCTCGGACTTTGAATCACTCACATTATTATAGTTCAATCTGTTTCATTAATATAGTTTAAACACATTTAACTGTTATAAATTGCTTTCATGATTTATCTATGAACATGTAATCTAGATATCCTATATTTTAAGCCAGTCATCTGTGATGTGTGAGGTTGTGTTTGACCTCTGACCTGTGTCAGTAAATGAGTTTGGAGTGAAGTGCATAAAGATATGAGTGGAAAATAAGCAACTTTTCAGCAGACAACTACAGGCATGCAAACTGACCACAAACACATTAATATACGAGCTGTTTGTCCACTGAACAGATGAGACCACACGTGTGATGAGACCACAGCAGTTTCACTTTGACTCTATTTTAGACTTCAATGTCCTTAAAACAACTAAACGTTGATTAAGTCACACAAGTATTTCAATGATTGTTTTGTCATCAATTTAACAATGTGATAAAACATGACTCAAAATTAAGTGTTTATTCATATCATCTGATTGTTTTTTCATCATTGATTGTTGTTTATTAGTCAGTTGAATGTATTATTTTTACATCATCACTCTGTTGCTGTTGTGTGACACTGACTGAAGTCTTCACTTCCTAAAATATATCTCTATTCTACAATAAGACACTTTATCTCAAGATAAAATAAAGATCTTCTTCATGACCATATTAGTGGCACAATATGAACTTTCTTGAGTAGGCAGGTGAGCTGGAAAAAAATATTTAAATTAACAAACATAATTTTAATGATTATAATATTTCTCAGCTCACCATACACAGTAACATTGAAGTGTTTGTTTTGAACAGTATTTTCAATGATGTCTAGTTGATAAAGTCCAGTGTGTTGAGTTGTGATGTTTGCGATGATGAGAGATCCAGTCTGAGCATCTATCTCTACATGATTCTTCAATCTCTCATTAATAAATGGTGTTGAATTGGCTTCTCTGTTCAGTTTAGCTATAACTGAACCCTGAACACCAAACATCCACTCGATCAGATCATATCTCTGTAGATGAGTGTGTAGAGTAACAGAATGTCCCTCCATCACTGACACTGACTTCACTTCATCACCAAACACATCTGAAAAACACAAACACAAACACAAACATTATTGTTATTATGGTAAAAAAAACAGATATGTGTTTTTTAATTACCACATATCACTGCAAATAAACTTTTACATGAGAGTTAGAAAACTTCAAATAGACAAGAATAAGCTGAAATACAATTCATGTTCATCTAAAAAAATGTTTATATTATGTGAGAATATATCAGTCAGTGCAAAACCTGTGTTTAAGCGGCGGCTGTAGATTGTTTCCATTGAAAACCACAATCAACTGAACAATCCATGTAAACCTTCACCTCCATCTGTGGTCAGAGCTGCTGTTGATTTGATCTTACACAACATCACTTCACCACAGCACCACATTCTAACATATAAAGTTAATGATTCCAAGTTAACAAATCTAATACCATTTTAATACAACATAGTGCTTGTATTTTTTAGGTCATGTAAAGCTGCACTGTTTGACTGCACTTACATCAATCCTAATTTATTAACCCGTGTTTTTTATTAGCACATTTTGCAAGATGAACGAACTCATTTAACCGAAATCAGTCCTCAGGTCAATAAATAAATGGATATAATAAACAGATCTGTGTAGTCACCTGCAGTTTCTTCTATCGAACACTAGAGGTCTTCATTACACAGAGTTGTGTTTTATTTTATCACCATCTAGCTGTTTTGTTGTGTAAATATCCAGTTTGCAGCTACCTCCCATATAATATATTTTTATACTATCTTTATTTATTTCTATATTTTAATTTAATGATGCATTTATTTATTTACTATTTATTGTATTATATTTGTTGGTTGATTTGGCAAATTCCGATTGAAAGGGAGCATCACTAAAGCCCTACACACTTAGGAGAGAGCATGTGAAGTCAACATTCAAGGGTGCGGTGGAGCATTTCTATAAAACAGCTGCTTGTCGCCTGTAAGATAGTGTTGCAAACAAATAATATCATTTTCCCCCCAAACAACGTATTAGATATTTAAATGCATTTAATGGTAATTTCGTGTGGCACTTGGTAAAAACAAACAAACAAACATAAAAAGTGGGCAATGTTTAATTTGAAAAAATGAATCGAGAGGACGCCACACATGATTACGCGACCGTCTCAAACGACTTCCCTGTAGTGACTATAACATATATTTTTGCTTGTTTGTAAATATGTACTGTATATTTATCGTTCATAGGCTTTAGAAAAGACAGTTTCTTTACCACTCAAAGCCATTTAAATCTTGAAAGAGAATGAGCGAGAGAGAGAGCTCTGTGCTCGATTGCTCTTCCTGCTGTGATCGACCATCTGTGTTCTACTATCTGATCTTCACTGCACAGAGACTCCCCGCGTTCCATTCAGAAGTGATCATCCCTGTGCGCTACTCCCTTCGAAGTGTACAGCTCTTGATGTGTAAACTGTAGAGGGGAAAATTAAATTGTATTTCTTAATGTGTCCGTTTAAAATTCACTTGGAAAAAGGAGGAACAACGTCATTTTTCTCTTTATTTGGAGCGACGGTTTGTGTGGTGTCCCCGTTCGGAGGGCGATATATGCCGTTCGGAGCTCACCGACTGTTTATTATGTGATGCTTAACATTATTACATGACCATCACTAAATGTGCAGATAAAATGTTTTTGTATGTAGTTATTACGTATATATTTCATATATATATATATATATATATATAGTAGTATATATATATTATATTATAATATATATATATATAATATATATATTATTCCTACTCATTGACTTTTTGATTTTATTTGAAGAAAATGTGTTATGTTTAGCCTTACATATAAATAAAAATGTTTCTCACAACGTGAGATGTGCTTTTCAGGGCGTTACGTAATGAATGGGGGGGGGTGGGCTGTGGTGTCGAGCGCAGATAAGCCGCCACTGCAAACACATCTAGGCATATAAAACTTTCTATAAAATTGTCTTTAAGCTTAATATGTTGATTAGACTAATCTATTACCAATTTTATAGATAACCTAAAGATAACTTGGAAACTGCAGGTGTTTGATGATCCAGATGATGTGAAATCAGTGTCCGTGATGGAGGGACTGTTACTCTAAACACTGATGTGGTCACACAGGAAGATGATCTGATAATATTATGAACCCGAAAACACACTTGTTGCTAGAGTCAACGGAAAGGCCAACAGCACCATGCATTCTGATGATGAGAGAGCTTATTCATTATAATTTTGTTAAAAAATGCATTTAACTATTTGCCGATAAGAACAACCTATAAATACACTTTCAAAGCCACATAGGTATTCTCGGACAAGTGAATTAACTTGGTAAGTAATAAATTTATTGACAATGTGCATTCAGACATAGTCCCTAATAAAACGTGGAAACGGATGGATGCATGAGTTTGCAGTTTCCTCATATCAACACTAGAGGTCTCCATCACACAGCGATATAATGTCATGACGTGACACACATCAGGCTGTAGGGCTCATGTCATATGTACTAAAAATATTTGTATTCCTGGCTGTGACTTGGGGTGTTGGATTCCATCTCCCACCTCCAAAGAGTTTAAAGTAAGATGTTCAGTCAGTGAATACAGTCATATTTGTTATTCTTAGGGGCGTATACCTGCGCTACTGTGTCTTTAAGTTTGTGCGCATGCTCAGAGACGACTGGAGGAACACCTCATCGCGGTCAGGTATTAGTGCGAGACACTTACATAATAATAGACTGTCAGCAGGATCACACCTGATACTGATGATTTATACATGCTTATATTTCATTAGGATTCATACATTATTTTTCTATTCAGTTGTGTGGAGCCCTGGATATGCTATATGAAAAAATATATTTATGTCGTGGGGTGCTAATTCATTCCCTCGTTTTAGGTCAATCGTACCCACGTTTTATACATTTTTTAATATTGATAATTTATTTAATGAATATGGTGACATGTTTTGGTTTGATATTGTGATATTGATTTTTATGTTAAACTTATCTGCTGCGTTCATTTCATGGGTAGGCCTATGTTATTGACATTTAATTGTTTACGTGCACCTGCTGTGTTGGGTGTGGATAGAGTTGATTCAGGATCCTCTTTATGTAGTCATGCAGGACAAGCAAATAGAGTGAGTCCTTACATCAGATGTTGTTTAATTATTTTCAGCAAAAACGCATATGATTGAAAGACAAACTTAGTCTTAGATTACTGTAATTGTGATTTAAGTCCAAACTTAATTTGGGAAAGGGTTTATTTTTAGTATTTTAAAGGGTACAAACACTATTTAAATGTGTTTGTGTTTGAAACACTATTGATAAAGGAAGTAAAGAACATCTTTCCATAGGAATTTAACCTGACTGTTCCAAAATTCTTTCAGTTTTTGTACAGTCACCTTGTGTGACACTCGGTGAAAACACAGTTCCTCTATGTAAATAATGTTGCTTGTTAACATGCATATACAGTATCTCACAGAAGTGAGTACACCCCTCACATTTTTGTAAATGACACATTTCTGAAGAAATTACGTTTACTACAATATAAAGTAGTGAGTGTACAGCTTGAATAACAGTGTAAACTGCTGTCCTCTCAAAATAACTCAACACACAGGCATTAATGTCTAAAGAAGGGTCTGGCTGCAGCCTATCAACTTGCACTCTCAGACTTGCACTCTCAGGCCCAGTTTCACAGACACGGTTTAGCTTAAGCCAGGACTATGCCTTAGTTAGATTAAGATATTTATGTCGCTTTTATAAAAATGCCTTAGAAGAATACATTTCTGGTGTGCATCTTGACACAAAACAACGGCACTGATAGTATTTTAAGATATTTCTGGGCAAGTTATATTCAGTTAAGACAGGTCACACATTCATTTTAGTCTGGGACTAGCCGTAAACCTTGTCTGTGAAACCGGGCCTCAGACACCTTCGCTTCCTGTGACGTCACTTGCAGTCGAGACCTGCACTCTTCGCGCTGCTTTCATTTTGCACGTGTAGCACAAGCACGTGATGGATTGAGAACTTTTCGCGGTCATTGCCGGAAGTTTAAATGTTTTGTCCATGTGTGATAGTATATTATATCCAGTATATGCTGTTACTTGTTTATACAAAGAGTTTGTATAGGTGAACTAGCCAACCATAATATCACTGTCTGTCCATCACTCGTTTTAAATACATAAACTAAACTAAACTAGCTAATTATATGGCATACTGTATATACGTTGAAACCACTGGATAGTGTACCGTCCCTGTTTAATTATTTGTGGTGAAAATAAGTTTGTGGAAGTGCTTGATGGTGTTGATTTGATATAAACGTACTGATGTAAGTTACATACAAATGGTTTCAGTAAGATTCGTTAGTTAACAAAAAATGTAACTACTTCTACAGCATTTGTTATTTTTTAAATTTTCGTGTCGAAAGCCTTCCTGAGGGGTGATCTGCAGCCTGTTTTTAGGCTAAGGAGAAGGAAGTTGGAGGAGATCTTTCAGGTAAATGTATATGCTGGGGGAACGACACTCAAAATGTATCTTTACTTTGTGAATGTTTGTTCATGCTGTGATGTTTTATTAACAGGAAGAGCCACAGCATCAGGTTCAGGAGTCGGCACAGGTATATTTACTGTGAAGTTGTTACTCAGTTATGTTAAATATTCATTTGTTTGTATTGTATATATTTTTCGGCAGATGATTGTGTACTGCATCCTGTGTTTGAGGAAACCCATAAGTCAAGAGGTACCCTGTTTTGTTACAGGACTAGCAAAAAAGTCAAAGTTGTTTTTGCTTTATTTTTGGAACATTTATGAATTTTATCATTAGTGCCTTTGATTTCACAGTTGTGTCTCTTGTTCTCTGTGTTATTTATTTCATAGAATCCATCAATGGCAGATTTGAAAAAAGCCAGTGTGTGGTGTTCGGAGCATTCAGGTGTGCTGCTTGGTTCTGTTCAGCTGCCCAAAGTACTCTGCATGGAGGACCAAGATGTTTCAGAGGCCATGGAAACATCACAAAAGGCTGAATTTTCAGAGGACAGAATTGCAGCTCTTGAACCCTTCAGTTTTGTCTTTACTGAAATCAAAGATATGAGTATTCCTTGATAATGTTGTTGATATCATAAACCTGAAAGTGTTCTGTGAAGCTGAATCTAAAGAAAATGCATAACATGCCATTGTTTCTTTTGGCATTTCTTCTTTTGTTTTTACTGAAGTGACTAGTAAAATAAAACCTCAAATAATTTGTATAATCTTTTTTATTTAAATTTAATACTTTTGCGTTTCTGTTTAGGAACCTACAAATTATGGTGTCTCTCGAAAACATGTTTTCATAAATTCATAAACTCATACATTTTTCCCGCTTTTGAAATGGAAAACTCATGAATAGACTGATATCTGAACTCTTATCATCATGGGTTTAGTAAAGTAGAAACAGATGATTCAATATATTGGTAGTATATACATTCTCTGAGAATTTACATGTTTAAATTTGGTCTCAAAATGTTACATCCATAATGCTGCAATTGCCCACCTGATAATGGCCTTGATAATAATAGAATCAGAATCAGAAAGAGCTTTATTGCCAAGTGTGTTTGCACATACAAGGAATTTGTTTTGGTGACAGGAGCATCCAGAACACAGAGACCATAACACAATAGAATACAGTACACAATGATTTAAATAAGGGCCTATGGGTATAAACAATTAAGAAATACAATACAATAAACATAAGATAAAGATATAGAGAGTGTAAAGCTATGTGTGTATGTAAATATGTACAAGTAAAAATAAGAATAGACTATTGTAGTACAAGGTATGTGCTATATACAGCAGAATGAATGAAATATAATTGACAGAAAAAGTTGTATAAAAATAGATAGTGTATTATCTGGAGGATATCATTAATATTGCACTTAATTATTATTGCACAGAGTTATTAATTGCACGGTGTGTAAAAACATTGAACTGTTCAAGAGGTAGATGGCCTGAGGGAAGAAGCTGTTTTTGTGTCTGGTTGTTTTGGTGCTCAGTGCTCTGCAGCATTGTGAAGAGATGATGGCTTGGATGTGAGAGGTCCAGGGTGATTTTCTTTGCCGTTATATTATAATATAAAATTTATTTTAAATTATATATATATATATATATATATATATACTGTATATATATATATATATACTAGTCATACTTTATTTAAATGTTAAAATAAAATAATACAAAGATATAATCCTTGTTATAGTTCTGGAGTGATAAATTGTCCGGTTTATTTGTGTCGGCTGCAAGTGACGTCACAGGAAGCGAAGGTGTCTGACAGTGCAAGTCTGAGAGTGCAAGTGCAATTCTGCAGCCAGATGCTATTGAATTCCTGCCTAAATTAGAAGTAGTTCAAATACTCACAATTTGGTCTGAAGACTCCTTTGTGGTATTGTCATGATCCTGTCCCTCTTGTCCAGAGTTCCCTATCGAGAGCGGTCTCTCGACATTGCGGAAGCTTCCGCATATGGGAACTCCTCCCTTCTCACCTCTCCTGAAGTCTTATTGGATAACTCCAGTGAAACTGGCCAATTGTCGCGCTCGCAACCGAATGTAATTACTGGCGACCAGACAGTATAAATACAGTGCACAGCGACAATACCTCAGAATCTTCTCTTTCACGCTGCCATCGTTGATATCGTCAGAAGCTTCTTCATCAGATGGCCGCCTTCTGTTGTCTTTGCGCGGGTCCCATTGACCCGCAGGATATGCACGAGCATTGCATCGCCTGCCTGGGCCTAGCCCACGCTGAGGCGGCGTTCGGAGAGTCTGATTGCGCGCACTGTGCTGACCTGCCTTGAGGACTCGCAGGAACGTTGCTCGAGGATTATTCGGGTCGAGGCCCACTGCCGCCAAAGGGCCGCTGGTGGGCCCACCCATGCCACGTGGTGGCGGTGGCGGCGACGACGACGACCCGGCTCAGGGCCGCCGTCCTCTGCCGTCGCCTCGTTCCCCGGTCATTTTCACTGAGGAGAGCCTTCGTCCCCCTCCCGCTGTTGCGGATGCCATTTCCTTCGGCCTCGACGAGGAAGACGACGACTCTATGTCCATCTCGGCCTCGGTGAAGGACTGAGTGGAGTCGGAGCGGGACCGCAACGACTCGGAGAGCACCCCAGACCTCCAGGAGGAGTTCGTGAGGGTGCAGGAAAAGGCCATTAAGGAGCTCGACCTTAACTGGAGCGCCCCGGAGGAGCCAGCTAAAAGTAAGCTCGATTCCTGGTATTTTCAAATACTCCTTTTTTCCCTGATGTGTACGAGCACGTGGTTAAGTCGTGGACGGCCCCTCAATCAGCGCGAGTCCACGCTGCCACACAGGCTATGTTCGCCCACATGGACGGGGCGGAGGCCCACGGTTATACCCGCATGCCGCCCGTGGAGGAGACCCTCGCTGTACATCTGTGCCCCTCCTCCTCTTTGCTGAGCGCGGGACAAGGTCTGCCGTCGAAGCCGTGCAGGTTTACCGCCCACCTCGACAAGGCGTACACCTCCGCCGGGGAGGCAGCCTCCGCGCTGCACTCGATGGCGGTTCTACAGGTCTTTCAGGCGAAGATTCTGCAAGCGCTGGATGGGGGCGCCTTGGATGCGGAAGCTGTGAAGGACCTGAGGGCGGCGACGGACTTCGCGCTGATGGCGACGAAGAGCACCGCACAGGCTATCGGCAGGTCGATGGGCTTCATGGTCGTCCTTCACCGCCATTTGTGGCTGACGCTGGCGGACCTCAAGAAGCGCTGACCGGAAGTCGCTGCTCAACGCTCCCATTACTCCCTCTGGTCTCTTCGGGGATGTCGTGGAGTCGGTGTCGGAGCGCTTCGCGGAGGCGCAGAAGCGCGCAAAAGCCATGAGCGACGTGCTTCCTCGCCGTTCGTTGCAGCCGGCGCCGAGAGCGAGATCCTCGTCTGCTTCGCACTCTTCCCACAGGCCGGCTAAGCAGCCCGCTGCTGCGGCTTCGGCTCCCCGAGACCCTGGACCGGACGTCCAGCCTAAGCAGTGGTCTGCCCCAGCTAGGAAGAAGTACGGGCAGAAGAGAGGTCATCGAGGCGATAGCGGATCGTCTTCGGCTGCCAAGCCGCCTTCCTGACGGGTCTGCAGAGAAGAGGGGAGAGTTCGTGAGAAGACCGGTGCTCAAGCGGCGCCGTTTGCATCTTGTTTCCCCAACTGTTGCGGGCGATTGTTGCAATGCTCAAAATGTTGTGTGTGTACATGTATTAAAAGCACTTACCTCCTCACAAAATGAGCTCTCTCCCCTTCACTCACACCACACTGTGTCCCCTGCCCTGCCACGGTGCAGCGCGAAGCCACAGTTAGAATATGTTACGGTAGCTCCCGTGGGCGAGCGGCGGCCAGAGCCTCACGCGCTTCACATTCCCCCGCCAGTGCAATTAGCCTCGCGAGGGCAGAGCGCGTCTCCGGAATATCAGCAAGCTGTATCGCCCAAGGTAATTCGGCCGCTATGCATGTTTCTGAGTGCGTGGAAAGCCATTCCGGGTATCTCTCCGTGGCTGCTAAATGTGATAGAACACAGGTATTCCCTTCAGTTCAGACGCAGGCCCCCCCGCTTCAGCGGAGTTGTTCCATCACTCACATTGCCGTGCAACGCTCCGGTGCTGAGACAGGAGATTCACAGCCGGCTCGGGAAAAGAGCGATAGAGCGGGTTCCTCCAAGTGAGGTAGAGTGCGGTTTCTACAGCCGGTATTTTGTGGTGCCCAAGAGAGATGGCGGACTCCGTCCTATTTTGGATTTGAGACCCATCAACCAAGCGCTTCACAAGAGGGTGTTCAGAATGATTACGCTAAAACAGATCCTGGCGCAAGTTCGTCCCGGGGACTGGTTTGCGTCCGTGGATCTGAAGGATGCATACTTTCACGTTCAGATAGCCCAGAGCCACCGGCGCTTCCTGCGGTTCGCGTTCGATGGAGCGGCGTACCAGTTCGCTGTGCTGCCGTTCGGACTGGCATTGGCTCCACGCACGTTCTAGAAATACGTGGACGCAGCGCTTTCCCCTCTCAGAGCGTGTGGTATGCGCATTCTGAACTATCTGGACGACTGGCTGCTTCTAGCCCATTCAAGAGATGTGCTTGTCAGTCATACGCAGACGCTGCTTCGTCACTTGTCATTCCTGGGGCTGCGGGTGAACGTGCCGAAGAGCAAGCTTCTGCCGAGTCGATCTATAACATATCTAGGGGTATGTTTCGACTCAGTGGAGATGCGCGCCCGCCTCTCTCAGGAGAGCTTGGAGTCCATCTCCGCCACACTGCGCGCCTTCAGCCTGGACCGGTCCGTTCCGCTGAGGGTATTTCAGAGACTTCTGGGACTGATGGCGTCAGCATCACCAGTCTGCCACCTGGGTCTTTTGCACATGCGTCCTCTGCAGCTGTGGCTAAAGACTCAAGTTCCACGGAGAGCATGGTCCTCGGGTCGTGCGCGCGTGAGGATAACTCACAGATGCCTCAGTGCTTTGGAACCGTGGCGCGACTGGAGCATGTTCAGCCAGGGCGTTCCCCTGGGGCTTGTGACAATGCGCACGGTGATAACGACGGATGTGTCTTCCTCGGGCTGGGGTGCAGTGTGCGAAGGCAGGCCGGCGTCGGGTCTGTGGTCGCCGTCTCTGAGCAGTTGGCACATAAATCGGCTGGAGCTGATGGCGGTGTTCTTAGCTCTGCAGTATTGATTCGCACCGACAACACGTCCGTGGTTTCGTACATCAATCGCCAAGGAGGGGTTCACTCCAGAGCCCTTTTCGAGCTGGCTGCGAGGCTGCTGCTGTGGGCAGACCAGCACCTGCTTTCCATCAGGGCAGCGCATATCCCTGGTCATTTGAACTGCGGAGCGGATATGCTCTCGAGGGGAGGTCTTTCCCAAGGGGAATGGAGACTTCACCCCGACTCAGTACGGATGATCTGGGATCGCTTCGGGAAGGCGGAGGTGGATCTGTTCGCGATGAGCGAGAATGCACACTGTCCGCTATTCTTCTCGCTGCCGCGCTCTCCCAGGGAGACGGACGCCCTGACGACGCACTGGCCGGACGCCCGGCTTTACGCTTTTCCTCCGGTGAAGATTCTGCCCCTTGTGCTGGGCAAGATCAGAGAGAAGAGAGCGTCGGTGATCCTCGTTGCTCCGTTTTGGCCGAATCAGCCGTGGTTCCCGGACCTGAGAGAGTTACTGGTGTCCTCTCCGTGGTGGATTCCCCTCAGGGGCGACCTGTTATCTCAGGCGAACGGCTCGATTTGGCACCCCAACCCGGATTTGTGGAGCCTCCATGCCTGGCCGCTTCAGGGGTCTTAGAACCCCTCCCTCAGAGAGTGCTTGACACTATTGCGGAGTCTCGGGCGCCTTCCACTAGACGCTTATATGCTCTGAAATGGGATGTATTTAAGAAGTGGTGTATTGAGTGCGGTATAGACCCGGTGTCATGTCCTGTGTCTGATGTGTTACGCTTTCTACAATACAGGATGGATAATGGTGGCCTCCCGTCCACGCTGAAGGTTTATGTGGCTGCTATCACCTCGTTTCGTTCCCCGGTTGATGGGCAATCGATCGGTAGGCATGCATTGGTGGTCAGATTTTTGAGAGGAGCTCGGGGGCTGTTTCCCTCACGATCTCCTTCAGTACCTCCGTGGGATTTGTCTCTGGTGCTGAGGGCTCTCTCTCTGCCCCCGTTCGAGCCGTTGGAAGCTGTTTCTATAAGGGAGCTCTCTCTTAAAGCCGTTCTCCTTCTCGCTCTTGCTTCGGCAAAACGCATTGGGGATTTATGTGCGCTTTCTATTGGCGTGGATTTCATTCGTTTTGGGGCCGGCAACTGCAGCGTCACTCTACGGCCGAAGGCGGGTTATGTGCCTAAGTTCCTGTCTACCCTGTTCAGAGAGCAGGTTATTTCGTTGCCCGCTTTGTCTTCCAAGTCATCTGCCTCGTGTGATGCTGACGCTCAGAGGGCTGTGTGTCCGGTTAGGGCTTTGAGGGCTTACATTGATCGTACGGCCGGGTTTCGGCTGTCTGATCAGCTCTTCGTGTGCTACGGCGGGGGGACTAAAGGTCGGGCTGTCTCTAAACAGAGGCTCTCTCACTGGGTGGTGGACGCTATCAACCTGGCGTATGAGAGTCAAGGGCAGGCCTGCCCTTTCGGCGTCAGGGCTCACTCAACTAGGGCTGTTGCCTCTTCGTGGGCTTGGGCTAGAGGCGTTTCTATTAAGGACATCTGTTGTGCGGCTGGCTGGTCTTCACAGAACACCTTCGCCAGATTCTACAGGCTGGATGTATCCTCATTTGCCTCGCATGTCCTCTCGGTGAGTACGGACAGCTCAATGTTACCTAGTTGCTGACCTCCTATATTGTGCAGTTGTTACCGTGTTACTGTTAACTCTGTGCTTGGTGTTACTGGACTTGCATTATATCTGCCCGGATTTCCGTGCTGACTTTTACTATTGTGGAGTCTGCGCTGTCTCAGTGCAGCCCTCTCATTTCTTTGGCAGAGATATGCAAATTTTGTAGAAGACCGTTCTTGCAGCTCATTGGTCTGTCTCAGCCAATCAGCTGCGGGCCTTTCAAGGCGACTTCGCGATTGGTTCATCTGTGTGCTTAACACTGGTGAGTGTATGCGGTCGGTTATGGCTGTCTTGCTACTATCACGGCGGGATTGTATACAGTTCCCATATGCGGAAACTTCCGCAATGTCGAGAGACCGCTCTCGATAGGGAACGTCTCCGGTTACTGTCATAACCTTGGTTCCCTGAGAAGCGGGAACGAGACATTGCGCTAGCCGCCGTGTTCGTCGCGTGTCAGCCTTGGAGGCGTTCTTTCGCAGATTCTGAGGTATTGTCACTGTGCACTGTATTTATACTGTCTGGTCGCCAGTAATTACATTCGGTTGCGAGCGCGACAATTGGCCAGTTTCACTGGCGTTATCCAATAAGACTTCAGGAGAGGTGAGAAGGGAGGAGTTCCCATATGCGGAAGCTTCCGCAATGTCTCGTTCCCGCTTCTCAGGGAACCGAGGTTACGACAGTAACCAGAGACGTTTCCTAGTTTTGTGGCCAGGGTCATGACAGTACCATGTCTTGTGTGTGTTATGTCTTGTGTGGAGACACATGGCTGTTTGTTATGACATTGCGCCACGTGTCTTCTTGTCTCATGCTTTGGCCCCGGCCCCTTGTTTCCCCATCATTGTCCCATTAGTGTTTCATGTCCCTCACCTGCCCCGTGTAATCTTCCCGTTAGTGTTTGACTCTCCTCACCTGCCCCTTGTTAACTTCCCTCGTTAGTGTTCCCTTTTTGTAGCCCAAGTTCTCATTGTCCTTTGTTGGTTCATTGTCGTACCTGGCCTTACCCTAATCAATGGTTTTGGATTACCTTGTTACTGTTTGCTGTACCCAGTCGTGTCTTGGACTTATTATTTATCATTTTTGGAGCTTGTTTGTTTTTGTCCCCTTGTGGGACGTTTAGTTTGAGTTCTGTTTTGTTAATCGCGTTTCCCCATCGTGGGTTTTTGTTTGTTTAAATAAAGTCTCGGTTAACCCTTTACCTGCTGTCTGCATCTGGGTTCTCTGTCCTCCCCGTGGTCTTGACAGGTATGTTCTTGCTCAAAGACTAAATTAAAACCTAGGTAGGCAGTTTTTTTCTGACATCAAAGTACCGCGAGAGCCATTCGAAAAACCATAAAATGTTTGGATTCGAATCCCTCTCGCGGTACTTTGATGTCATCAGCCTGTCGGATTTTGCGGTGCCGCATCAAGTCGAACAAGCCTATTCTCTGTTGTGGCTGTTTGAATTTATCTAACCACATGAGCGTCACACCATGACCACTATTCGGTCTGGAAGCTGAAAACATTTCACCCCCCCTTTACACATGTATTTAGTGTCGTGACCTGTGATTTAGGCCCAACTGCATGAGATCAAAGCAAAGGAGGTTAGGGTGTATCTAGGGCTGTGCCGATAAACGATATCATATCGAATCGCGATAGAATGTATTTCAAAAACGATGATAAGCTATTGGCATTTTGACTCGATATGGATTAATCTTACAGTCTAACAGAACGCAGAAATAAACACAACAACAGTCAGTCAGCGTGCAGCTTTTATCATGCGCGTCAAAGTAAAAAGTCCATTTCATACTGCACTTGGCAAAGAAAACTCAACATGAGGAGGAAAACATGACTGGAAGCGGAAACAAAGGTGAAACTAACCTCGAGTTGTCATCACGCGGTTTATCAAGTGTCTTATTTTTTTTCCGCAATCGCCGGTTAAACAAAACAAACTTGAGGCGCAATTGCAAGCGAATTACTTCGAAACTCAAGCACAAACGTTTTTATATCCATCGTTAACATATCTGCTAACATGAGCTGGTACATATGAAACAAACCAGCGCTGCCCTGTACAGATCAGAGATGTAATGAAGTGAGTTTGTGTGCACGTTAAAATATTGAACCTTGTATGTAAGATGCTTGCATGATTAAAGAAATGTACTACAGTTTATGTGAGATGTCTTTAAGGTTCACTGAATGCATTGAATGAATCACACTACTCGAGCAAGACATTATTGAAGCGTTATGTATGTGCGCAGGTGCTGAGCCAATAGCGTTCGAATGTACCAGTAACGGAGCCCTTTCATTGGTTGAATGTACTGAATGAACACTCCCTTTACTTAACGAGTCAATGGAGTCAAAATGAGACTGAATGAACTGGTACATGTTGTTTATGGCCTAATATCCTCTGTGTTGCAACAGTGCATTCAGTTAATTGAATTTTAACTGGTTAAAGGTTCACTTTTGTTAATAAACTGTATTTAAAATAGATTATTTTAAATAGTTTTTTAATTAAATATATATCGAAATAAATATCGTTATCGATCAATATAGAAAAAAACTATCGAGTTTACTTTTTTGCCATATCGCCCAGCCCTATGTGTATCCATAAAAGCATGTTTATTTTCAAATCCAGGCATTATTAAAAGCACTATTCAGAGAACAGGGGCATGTTTGTATAAGGAAGACACACCTGTTTACACAGAAATGACTTTTAGTTTCTCTTTCGCTGAAACAAATCTCAATTGCTATCTATTGCTACTTAGCTGTGAATAATTCCTAAATGAAATGGATTTATTTTGCCTGTCAAGGCAGATTAGGATGGATAAACCTAAATTAAATAAAGTAAACATCACTGCCTCATACTCTCAGACCAAAACACAGTATAGGGTGCGTTACTGTCTGAAATGTGTTTGTGTTTAAAATACTGTTGTTGGAGGAAGTACAAGCGTAAGTGACAGTTCAGAATGTCATCTAACAACTCGAGATTTATTTTAGTTCTGTTCCTTTTGTGCGTCACTTGAAACGGCTTTTCGTAAATATGTAAGTAATGTTGCTTGTTGGCTTTAAATCACAAAAACACATCAATTCTGGGTGTGCTGCAGACATGCATGTTTAGTTTCTTTCACATCTTTTATATGAAAACATTGTGAAAAATGGCTACTGAAAGTAATAGTCCGATGCATCTAAATGACCACATAATGACCTCAAGGCATCATTTAAATTGGAAATTGAAAAAAATGCAAATTAAACAAAGCGATTCGTTGCATGGAAATTATCGTGGCTAGAAAAACTCATCTTTGCAGGCCTATACCTAACAAGGTGAAATTTTAGCAGAACCCCTTTGAAACCAGTTAACAGGTGACTGAGACCTGATAAAATCAAAGCAAACAACTTTAATGTACAAGTACAACAATAAAAGGCTGTGCACTGGAAAAGAAGTCATTTCACGGTTCCCTTTGATTGTAACTGTGTGACCGCAGTTTCTTTAAAGTCTTTCGATACAAGCAGAAGTTCAGTGATTATTAGCAAGAACACTGAAAGACAAACAGTCTGTAAATGTGGTTCAAATTAAACTACAGAATGTTGACTTGATTTCTCTTCCACCACCATCTGGCTTTTGCCCTCACAAAATGTTTGGGTGCATAATTGTAATATAAACACTCACTGTGCGCCCTTTTGTATGTCTTTTATATCCATATTTTCAATAAAAACAGACATTTTCGTCAAATTGTAAACAATTCTTTGAGCTAAACTGCTTTTGTTAGGTATTGTATGACACGTACGTCATGTGTGTTTTTTGAAAACAATGAATGTGGAAAACTAAAACTAGAAACGTCATTGTGTTTGCTGATGAATATCGTTGATGTCCGCTCTCTGTTTGGAGCATGTATGTGTTTAGTTTGGATTTCAATTTTTTTGGTTCTTTCGTTGTTGTAGAGACGAAGAGACCTAGAGGACGACTCTAAATGCTTAGAGAGAGTGATCTTGGGTGTAAAATGATAGAAGTTAAATTGAATCTAAAGCACACACCACTTTGTCACGCTCACATTGAAGGGCAGACCTAGTGAACACTGTGAAGGGTGCAGGGCATTTCTGTCTCGTGTGTGTAATGAGATTTGGTGAGTGACAGCTATGTTAGCCTATCAGCGAGTGTGGCATGTTATTTAACGGGTATTGGTTGTAGCCTGGTATGCGTCACGTCCGACTTTTCTTTTTTGCGCTGTAGCATGCGGCTACTTTTGTAGTGTGAGTGTACTCTTAATGTTTCTTTTGATATGTAGCGTCTTTTCCTTTGCTCTGGTGTTGCTCTGGTGGCCCTCCGTGCTGCAGTTGTGGGTTATGTGACTGCTCATCGTTCAGGTATGTGTATAATGAGCTGGTTATTGCATTTATTTACTCGAAGTGGCGTGTAACGTTTGCATGCTATAGGCATGGTTCCTTACATCCTATTGTGCAAGCGGGTGAAATGACTGAACCTGTAAATACACGTGAGGTATAATCTCTTCTGGTAGGTGCTTCACGCACAGCCTTAATTTTGAGGGGGGGTTACTAATATTAGTATTAATTTTTCCGTTTTGTGTTTTCTTTAGGATTCTCCCTGTCGTTCTATCGTCACTGTTTGCTGCTGTATCGTCTCTTCGCGCTGCTAAGATCTGTCGCGTTGTAATGTGTCGCTGCCTGGACGCCGTTATCACCGCTGCTTAAAGGGAACCGCTCTCGTTTGGATACCATACGCTCTTAGAGCCCGGTTTTATTTTTCTCTACGTTTGTAGAGAACTAATGCGTTGCTCTTTATGAGCTGTTTCTTTAGTTCTCTTTATTTTTGTTTCTTTAAGTTATTTGTGTGTGTATATATATATATATAAATTATTAGTATTAGTATTAGTAGTAGTAGTAGTAGTTTTGGTTTGTGTTCATGTTTCATTGACTGAGTTGCCCGCGTGGCTCATGTGACCAACCTGAAATCTTCTGGATGTGACATTACGAGTATTCTTATTGTAGCTTGTTTTGTTCATGTGACCAATTATCGGCAATCCGGAGCTGTTTGAGGGTCGCATGTGGGTAACTAGTAAATTAACCTGATTATTTTTGATTGTTTTATAATTAAAGAGGTTTTTGTCATTAGTTATTTATGCTTAATTGTTTTAAGTTGATTGGTTGTGTTGTACTTGGCAAAGCAATCCTCAAGTCCGCGTGTTCAATCACTCAGGAGAGTAGAAATTCTCCTCTAAAGATTTATTCAGTCAAACACCACATGAATAAAGCATACAGAGCTCTGGGTTCGTCTGTTCCTAGTTACACAAAACTACTCGAGTCTTGTGTCAGGAACTCTGCCCTGCTCGTCTCTCCTCAACCCAGTATTTATAAACGGACACAAAACAAGTTCAGTTTTCGAGGCGGTCTCTTCTTCAGAAATCAGCTGGTTTCTTGTAAGCCTTGGTAAGCATCAGTTTCAGTCAGACTGCGCTGGTTTTAGTTCCTAATTCTCTGCAAACATAATCTATTTTGGTTATCACATGGGTGAGGCGCCAGACGCACCTCACATAAGTCACAGAAAAATATTGTTCTGTACATTATTTATCAGACTATAACCTATGAGTAAATGAATAATGAAAATAATGACAACTGTAACATGTTGAAATATACTCATCAGTTGTTAATTACATTTGATATTTGCAGGAGCCCCGGGGTCCCACGGGTGAAAGGATCTTGTCCTGTGGTGGTGGTGCTTCTTCATTCAGTGCCGTGTAACACTCAGAGTGTGTGAATAAAGTGCACATTTACGCACTTGGCAGATGCTTTTATCCAAAGTGACTTAAATTGCTTTATCCTATACATTAATACATAGGCATGTGCAATCCCTGGGATCGAACCCACAACCTTGCGTTGTTAACGCAATGCTCTTACCACTGAGCTACAGGAAAGCTATTGGTTACAGTTCCACCTTTGGGAGCCCCAGCCCTGTGGTTTTTTTTAATTTATTCAAATTAGTTTGTCTACTTTGTGTTCTCTGCTTTCTTATGGAGTGGTGGTGCTGTTGGCGTCCTCTATTAATTGACTGTCTAGCATATTTTTTTATCAATAAAGATGTGTATTTTTATATTTACCCACGTCTCATGCCTACCCCTTTTGAGGGACTGAACTTGTGTGTCTTACATGGTTTAAAGTATTTTCCCTGGGTGCAAGTCCTGGGGTGGCGTAGTCGGGTTCTCTAATTGTTTAAAGCTTGGGCTTGTGTCCCAAACTGGTACCGCTGTCACGTGTTTGAAACCCTCTTGAAGTTAATGTTAAAAACAACATGCATGACATTTTGTTACGAGCGTAACCTACAACTCCATCTGATGTTTGTCTTCACACAGTTAAGATGTAACAAATGTTTCTTTTCCTATAAAAGTCTTTGTTTCTTTATTTTAGATGTATTCCAGCTTCGGTAAATTAAAAGTCAAATTCATGTGCAAATGTAATGGAGCAAATGTAAATGTCTATGTTGGCTCCTCATAGAGAAACCTATCTATCTTTAAAGGTTCTATACAGCAACTTTGTCAAATGGTGCTAGAACCATTTACAGTTGTCTATAATTAACATTCAAAAAAATAAATGTATGCGAAGACCTTGTATTACCAAAATATTTGAAATGTATATGTGAATATGTTCTGTTAATAGTGACTTTGTTTTATAATAAGTAAACCTTTCAAGGGATATTTTGTACCAGGGAATTAAGAGGGAAAGTATGCAAGTACCCATAATTGAATATCTTTGACCAAACCTGTTTACAGTGATTGGTTTCTGTTTCGGTTTTTACTGAAAACAGTGTTTGATTACTGACGGCAACAGGCTTGTCATAGGCATGTGATGATGGTGAGTGTATACGTGACACATTATCGTCTCCAACACAGTCTCAAACAAACATCACCGATTTCACATCATCTGTTCTGAAGTCAGTAGCATGCTCATCTTTTCTCTCCTCTGCTTATCCTCCTTCATTTTGAATGGTAAGATTATTTTGTCTATGGCTTCATTATTTTACTTTTCAATTGTTGGATCACAGCTTTCAATTTTTAAAACATGAGTAAATTTTATACTTACAATTTACCTCAGATATGTGTGTTTGCGTTTTGTAGACAACGATGACATAAAATAACCATCTTTGGTTCCACAAAGAATCATGCAGTCAAAGGTTCTTTAAAGAACCACCTCTTTTTTTTTACCACAAAGTGTGAAATAAAAAGGTTCTTCGGATGTTTAAGGTTCTTTATGGAACCATTTAGAAAAAAAGGTTCTTATATGGCATCGTGAAACACTTTTATTTTTAAGAGTCACAAAGCAGTGTGATCTGCCTAAAATAGGTCGATTGGGGAAATCTTTGGGTTATTACCCAAATGTTGTCATGTTCTAAGGCGAAAGAAACTCAGACAGGTTTGACATGACAATAGATTTTAGGATGAGTAAATGTTGACAGAATTTTCATTTTCAGTTGAATTGTCCCTTCAACACCTACAGTCATTAAACAGCTTTACACAAAACATTGACTGACGAGTCAGACAGGTTTATCCAGACATTAAGTCTGTTTTTATTCTATGTTTGGTAAGACATTCATGTGGCATTTGAATCGAGGCTTCGTTGCTTGTATTGAGCAAAAATGGGTATGCCGAAAGAAGCCTTGATTCGAAACTTATGTTGTTAACGGAGAAATCACGTGACCATTGACAAAACAAGCTTCAGTTTCTGCTCAGTCACGTGCGCGTTTCAAGTGTCAGAACGTTCAACCCCCCCCTAGGTTTTTTATGAGTTCTTTGCTTTATTCATGTTTTAGTCACACATAATACTATATAGATAGTATTATATGTATATATATTATATATGTGTGTGTGTGTGTTTGATTATGTCCCAGATAGCACAGGTACGTCTCTAATACGTCTGCTAAAGATCTGGAAAACATCTGCTGCTTAAAAACATCTGCTAAAGATCTTAGAAAGAGCAGTTGTACATCCATTCTAAATCATACACATCTGACAGACATCTTCTAGATGTTTATTGCAAGTAACATTATAATTAGTAAACAAGACAACAATCCATAATTTTTATGTCACAATATGGTATAACCTAACATGACCAACAAATTCCCCAAGTTCAACAGTCTAAAATGTTAATATCTAACAACAGGTGTCTTGGCCATACCGCAAGCATTCACGTGGATTCTACATTAGTATTTCACCTACATACAGTTTTAAACGTTAAACAGCTAAAGATGAAACCAGAGGATTCACTGACAGGATTCTTTCAACGTTGTAAGGGGTGGTGTCTTAAAAGTTTCCTGACTTGATCTAATCCCTGTCTGGGAAAACACCCCTATATCTTCTTCAGTTGATCTCTTTATGTTGTCAACAGGGTTTTCAATGTCAGAAGAAAGCAAGAAAACCAAGATACATCGACATTTGTTTTCCTGTCCACAATTCTTTCCTGTCGTTTTTTCTCTCCTTTTCTGAGACCAGTCGTGATTTAAGTAGTGCTTTAATAATAATAGATTCTGCTGTCCCTCCTCTCCAATATGCACATTACTCTCATACTGCGCTCGACTGATTCAACTCATGTCTCTTAGGCAGACCCTTCAAGGTATCATGGAGAAGGTCACATCAGCTGATCAGTTTTCAATATACACAACCTTTCTGGTGCACTGTAAAAACTGGATTTTACTGTTTTTACAGATTTTTTGAAAAAAACCGTCAAATTACAGAAAAGATAGTAAATTTACAAGAATAACACGGGGAATGTAATTTTACAGGGGAAACCTTTATTTTACAGTTCACTTCAGGCGCCCCAGTTTTTTTAAGATTGAATTTTTTAGTTTGTGAAATACGGTCAAAAACTGTAAAATTACAAATGACGACACGTTTACAAGAAAAATGGGGAAAACTATTTAATATCCTTATCTATAATTTTACGGAAAATAAATATTTCACGGTATATTTCTGTTTTTCCAGTTGACAGATTTTTTTACAGTGATGTATTCAGTAAGGCATGTGCAATGAGGTCATGTCATTGTTATGCAGACAATACACAGCTTTACCTGTCATTTCATCCCTTTGACTCATTTCATCCCTTGCCTTCTAGGCATCTCGTCCTAGACGTCTGGTGGAATGAGCTGCCAGCCTCCAGATCAGCTTAAACCACCACAACCTTCAAGATGCTCTCCACTGTCTAGCTTTGATTTTTTTAATCTCTCACGTTTTTCAGCTTTCCCTTGATTTATCTGTATTTCCTACTTGTAAGCGTTGTGTTGTTTACTGTGTTTATAGTAAAAACCTGACAGCTTTGATTACAGACATTGCATATGTTTATAACAGCTCATAATGGACATTATGTAAGTGTTAATTTTGTGCGGTCATAAACTTGGATTCTGTTTGTGTTCTTCAGGTGCTGGTAATGCAGAGGAAGGGACGTCAGTGTCAGCGACTGTAGGACATTCTGTCACTCTACACACTGATGTCATCAAACACAGAGATGATCTGATCGTGTGGTATTATGGGTCTGAACACACTGTTATTGCCAGAATCAACGGAAAGGCTGGAAGCACCATGTTAACTGACGACGAGCGATTCAAAGACAGACTGAAACTGAATCATCTGACTGGAGATCTGACCATCACACACCTCACATCTCATCACTCTGGAGTCTATAAACTTAAGATCAGCAGAAACCGTAAACCCTCCTACAAGACGTTCAGTGTCACTGTCGATGGTGAGTATTTCACATTCATTTTAATACTGAAAGTTCTGGCTCTTGAAAAATCCACCAGACCACATTACATCAGTATTACTGTGCCACTGTAACTGTGACGTATTGATTTTCTACTAGTCACATGTCGTCACATGATACGACTGCGCAGGTCAAAGTTTCCCAAACTTGATTTTTGGAATGTAGCAAAAATGCAATTTTTTTTTGCATGAGCCACTTTTTCCAGCCTGCCTGACTGAGGCAAAGAAAATGCTTCAACAAAGCCACAAGTCGTTTGCACTGCGCTCTTGTTTTTCATCTGTTGTTGTGGTGCGTTAATCAAATTAAAAAAAAAAAATAAAACGCACTGAAGAAGGCAGTAGCCGAAACATCTGTGTCTTTGTCCTCCAATGATTAAATAAAACATCAAAATACGTTTGTATCTCTGTGAGTGTGAATCATTTCATATGAAAAGAAACAAAGCCGGCATGCTGAAATTAAGGTTCATCACAAACAACAAGATATTATGATTACTGCACCAGATGAAGTGTCTCAAACACATTATACAGACCGTTGAAGCGGCTCCTCCATCTCCACTGTCCATCATACCCATTCAGCGGCTTGTTTCGTGGTCGGTGTTTTCAGAGGTCTGTCATTCACCTCTGTCTCTCATTGAGACGTCTCCGGAAAAGTCCGCTTGCTGTTTTCAACGCTGAGAAAGATGTGCAGATCGATTTCCCAAACTGACCCAGGCCAGGCTCATTGTCGTGCGGTCATAAACTGGGAAACTGTGTCTGTCTGTGTGGTGGTTTGTATGGCTGGTGCAGGTGAAGTGAAGTCAGCGACTGAGGGACATTCTGTCACTCTACACACTGATATTGTCAAACACAGAGATGATCTGATCGTGTGGTATTGTGGGTCTGAACACACTGTTATTGCCAGAATCAACGGAAAGGCTGGAAGCACCATGTTAACTGACGACGAGCGATTCAAAGACAGACTGAAACTGAATCATCTGACTGGAGATCTGACCATCACACACCTCACATCTCATCACTCTGGTGTCTATAAACTTAAGATCAGCAGAAACCATAAACCCTCCTACAAGACGTTCAGTGTCACTGTCGATGGTGAGTATTTCACTGTTTCCACAATATCATTACTGCCTGTTTTTTGAAGGGTTATATTCACCTGATCGCTGTTATTTTTCAGATCAGATTCTGGACTTTCCTGGCATCTTGAATAAAATCTCTCCTCGTTTTTCCTCTGAAAGACCATCACATGTCAAACATTTTGCAAAAGGTATGTTAAACCTACATGACACATGTTAGTTTGAATCTTTAGTATGGTAAGGTCGTTTAACTAGAATCAAATCTCTTCAACAAGAAGCTTCTTCTGCGTCTTATGTTCTTCATGACTGCAGTTATAAAGAAGTTGATCCCAGTGTGAAATTCTGAAAGGTTATTTTTTCACCACTGGTATTACTCTAGTGGTCAGGCGGAAAAAAATATTTGACAAAAAAAGGCAAACTACTAGGGGTGCTCCGATCAGGATTTTCAGGGCCGATCACCGATCCTCGATCACTGAAAGCTGTATCATCCGATACCGATCACCGATTACAGGAGATATTTGAAGCTTTCTCAGTCGCATTATTTATTAAACTATATTTAACAAGAATGTATATCAAGTATTCAAATTAAGAGAAGAGAAAGTCTCATGAATTGGCAAATAAGATATTTACATAAAACAGCCGCCTGTGACATGAGTCCCAGAAACCCTTCGTCTTCCACAAAATATAGTGGCCGTGATCAAAGCAAATGTATTATATACATTTATCATTTATATCTGATATTTATTTATGCTTCTTTACTGTCCTTGCAGTAGGGTTGATGCTTTTGAAATGTCTCTCTCAGCTGAGCAGATGTTCCACTAGACTTTCATTTTAGACTTTATATTTAATGTTTCTGTTGTCGGACACAAAATAATAATCTAATTACAAGCAAATGTTTATGTTCATATGTCCAATCAGTAACAATGACAGGTGTCTGTTAAAAGTGTTTTGTACTCACAAGTAAGCTGTGGTTTTGTCATATATGTGACCCTGGATCACAAAACCAGTCTTAAGTAGCATGGGAACATTTTTAGTAAAAGACAAAAATACATTGTGTGGGTCAAAATTATCGATTTTTCTTTTAGGCCAAAAATCATTAGGATATTAAGTAAAGATCATGTTCCATGAAGATATTTTGTAAATTTCCTACCTTAAATATATCAAAACTTTATTTTTGTGAGTGGATGGTCTGCCACAGTGCCCCTGATTAACAACTTCAAAGGCAATTTTCTCAATATTTTGATTTTTTTGCGCTCTCAGATTCCTGAGTTTTAAACGGTTGTATCTCAGTCAGATATTGTCCTATTCTAACAACTCATATATCTACAGAAAGTTTTATTTTCTACAATATAAGTATTTATTCAGCTTTCAGAATATGTAAAAATTTCAGTTTTAAAAAATTGACCCATAAGACTGGTTTTGTTGTCCAGGGTCACAAATGTGCTGCTTCTGCCACTCACTGAACAGAGAAAACGCAGAGAGAGACATTTTTCCACTCACTGAAAGCTATTATATATCCTAAAAGACGTGGGGAGTGACTGATGCATATGCATCTCGAGTCTCTGCTGAACACATGCGCGTTTTTAAAACAGACCAGGCATTTGAGAGTGAGCTAATGAATAGGAAACACATGTCCCTTCGCGATAGCCTACCTCCTGCCGCTCACAATCACGTTCAGTCCATTCACGATCACGTGCTGATGACACGAAATGATAAAACGGGGAATTACAAATCGCCTTTATTGTAATCCATCAAAATTACAGATTGCCTTCAGATTTTTCCATCACTGATCAAAAAAGATCACAGAGAATTTTCAGTTTCACCTTTAATATATTCATATATTATTTTTATATATTATGCAATATTATACAATCCAACTGCCTGTCATGTGAAATCTATGATGACACTGATTCCTACTGCATTTTCAAGTCTTTCAACTATTGTACTATTGTTGTCTGTTCCTGAAATTCTAAATGTAGAATTGTATTATTCTGTTTCTCTGTTTTAGATTTTACTGCCAATGTGGTCACTTTTAGTGGTGCTTCCAAAGCAAAGCATCACTGTTTTCATCCTGCATACTTACTCTTTTACTTTTTCTGGACAAAATTTGGCATGTGACTAATACGCACCACAGACAGAGGTGGGTAGAGTAGCCAATATCTTTACTCAAGTAAAAGTACAAGTAACTAGAGAAATTGTTACTCAAGTAAAAGTAAAAAAGTATGAAATGAAAAAACTACTCAAGTAGCTAGTTACTTACTTTGTATCTGATTATATAGGCCTACTACATTAAATTAATATTAACGCCAATATTTTAATATTACATTTTAATCAACATTTTTAATTATCATAAGCAGATATCTTTGCAATATACTAGAGAGACTAAAGAATAGACAAACACAGAAGAGACGAGCATTTCTGTACATTTCATCTAGTCCTGATGTCAATGTAGTTTACACAACTTATTTAGAATAATAGACCATAAAAAACTAAACAAAGAGCATTTCCTAAGATGATCTAGAACATCTGCAGTGCTCTCTTAAATGAAATACACATTTTTGAACAAAGCTCATGTTTTCTCGTGTTGTGTCACGTGTGTGTTGTGAAACGCTCTTACTTGTAAACAAACAGTAAACAGTGAACCACACGCCCATCAACAAGTTTTCTTCCTTCTGTTCTTCAAATGTATATTTCTGCAAGCCCACGTCTCTGTGTCTGACAGGTAACGCGCATGTTGCTGTGTCTGACGAACAGGTCGCGCGGGTGCGCGCATATGGCGGGCATTTATCATCGCTGGCAAACAATATGACACATTTGCAGTTTTGATTGTATAGATACAGATTAATATCCACTTCATCCAACGCTCTTTGTGTTCTGCGTGTTCTTAAGTTTCGCGCTACGAGGAGTGAGTAATCCTGCTTCAGATGATTCAGGTCATGCTGCGAACTGAACAAATCATTTGAACTGATTCATTAGCCTATTCAAGTGGTTTTGCCCATTGTTCAATTAATGCTTTCAAAAGAATCGACTCAAAAGAATCGATCACTCGGGAATGCCCGTAAAAAGAGACGACAACCTTGAAATAAACAACGCGTTTTAAAAAGCATATTTTAAAATGAAGGAACGAAGGAACGTCACGCAATGTAAGTTATGTAACGAAGTAAAAGTACAGATTTTCTATTAGAAATTTACTCAAGTAAGAGTAAAAGTACACACTTTTAATTTGACTTAAAAAGTACATATTTTCCAAAATGTTACTCAAGTAAATGTAACGAAGTAAATGTAGCGCGTTACTACCCACCTCTGACAGTAGTATTGCATATTTCATATATTCGAAGAATATTTAATTTGATCACATTTATAAAAGACAGTTACAGCTGTACATACGACCTTGCGGAACTGCAGCACGTGCGCACCCATTGCCAACAAAACACAGACATATGATTCAGTTTGACTTACCTTGTGCAGTTCATGTCCGGCATCTTTTAGCGCTGGCACCACTCCATCTATCAGTCTCAAACCATCTCCAAATCCAGCGTTTATATAACATTCATCACTGAAATGCCGTGAACAAACAAACAGACAGCTGAACTGTGAATGCAGTGCTCTCTCTCTCTTGCTCCAGCTGGTTGATGCGTGGGCGTGCTTTTCTGGGAGAATTGTCCAATAAGGGACAAGACAAGTTGTTACAAAACGGATCCTTCCGAAACCTATGATCGCTGGGGGAGTGTATTGCGCACAGAAACACTACGTCATACGTCCAACTCATTTTTTGACAAGATGACCATGTCAAGCATGAGATGACATGTTTAACATTGAAAGAAGTCAGAATGTTTGAAACACTGTGGGACCACCCCCCAATCCCCCCCCCCCCCTTTAAAGGTCTTTGTGCGATGGGCAAAAGGGTCCAATTTGTATACAGGGGTGTACAGTGGTGTCCTAAATAGTGTTGTCGTGGTAATGTGTCAAACTTTAATACTTTTATTTATTTATTTGGGGGGCTCTTGATATTGTTATAATGTCATGAAATTTCATGTCATTTACTGTAACGTCATTTGATTTTATGACAATTTGAGTTTTATCATGAATCAAAAAACTAAACGACACATTGTCGAGCACTGTTCCAACTTGGTACTTGTAAAGTTGTTCTGTCATGAACGGGACCAGATTCAAGTGCAGGGTCAAACAAAAACTATTAAACTCAGAACAAAACAGCAGAAATAGAGTCAGTGGGCAGTGAGAATAAATACAGCAAGAAGTCCAGGGCCGGGCAGCAGGCACTACCACTGCGATGGGGAAGGAGGTCGTTGACAGGGCAGAGACCGCAGGTGCGGCGGCCTGGACCGCCTGCAGAGGCGGCCGGCAGAGACATTCCTGGTCTCCCACTCAGGAAGAGAGATGAAGCCTGCATGGGCAGCCAGTTTTCCACTGGTGACGCGGTGAGGTCTGCTGAGGGAGAGTCGTGAGAGCCGCTGAGGGAGTGGGCAAGCGGAGACCTGTGGACGCCAGCGGGAAAACCTGAGGGCCGACGGCTACATGCACTGAAGCGGAACAAGACAAGACTGGTAAGTTCAGCTTCTTATAAAATTATCTAGACAAGACTGTGGCAGTGCTAAAGAATTAACCAAAACGGTCTGACACGAGACAGAGAAACGTCTCGGTTACGTTTGTAACCTCGGTTCCCTGATGGAGGGAACGAGACGTTGTGTCGAACCGACAGATGGGGTTCGTCCATCTGTCGGTTCGACACAACGTCGAGAGACCGACAGAAAGGGAACACATGGAGCTTGGGGAATCTGATGAATGAAAGAGGGAGAGGTGATGAACTAACGAGCAGGGTAACAAGGGGTGGCAGTGTGGCACCACCACGCGAACAACGAGCACATGGTGAGCTGTCAAAACAACTCCAACCACCCAACACCGAGACAACAGATACACAGGTGATCAGACCTGGGGCCCATTTCAGAAAGGAGGTTTAGTGAAAACTCTGAGTAAATTAAGCCTGAAATGAGGGAAACTCTGGGTTTTGTGTTTCAGAATGTGAGGTATGTCAAACCTGAGAAAGCGGGGTAACTCAAGCCCGTTTCTAAAGGAGAGGTATCTTATACTCAGAGTCAGTAACCATAGTAACTTACTCTGTGAACCTAACCTGGTCAGGAGCAGGTTTTCTTTGGTAAACCCAGAGTTTCTTTCCATCTCCTCCCCTTTTAAAGCTCAAGGGGTGTAACTCATTCATTCATTCATTAATACAGTCATTCATGGCTCACATTATGATCACACAGATACCATCTCAGTGAGTAATATGTCATATGTGCTTTTATAGAAGATCATGAAAAGGCTGCATTCATTCATAGGGATGTTCTTTGATTTCAGGAGAGCAATTTAGGACCCGAGTGGAGTTTTGTCATTTCCCGTGCATTTATATTAAAACTGTACCACTTTTCTTTACAGTGAAATAGATATATCAAAACTTATCATCCCTCCTTACATCAATAACATCAGCCACCGTACATGTATTACATCAGAGCAGATTCTTTCCCCTTACATGTTCTCACAAATGGAGGATGAGAAATGACTTAATAAAGTGTATAAATTAAGTGCATGAATAAAGAAATTAATAAATACAGACATAAATGCAGAAATTAAACAATTAATTTAGACGTGCAGCCGTTCCTACCCAAATCTGTTCTGAGCAGGGTTCAAACCGGTCTGACCCTGATTGCTATGTAGGAAGCATTAACTACACACCTACAAAAAGGCTCTAAATTTCTCCCAGATTACTTGTTGTTTACATTGTATACGTACGTTTCTTTTTTAAATGTGTTGGATTACGTGTTTAAATAAATATTTACAAATATTTTCTTGTGTTTTTATTTTGTCTCCCAAAGTTGTCTGCATATTATTAAAATAGCCTTTAAATTATAGGCTGATAGAACCACAGAAGAACTTTGAGTTGCATGCTTTGAATGTTGCTCTGCACTCAACTGGAAATGATTTTGATACACAACCCTCATAGGTCTTCATCAAAGGTTAGCATAAATGTTAAGCATCACTTACATTAACAGTTGTTTTCTAGCAATGCTTAAGAATTGTTCACATTAAGTGATAATTATTACAACGTTGATATTTAAACTCAAAACAAATGAAAGCTCATTCATTCACATCATCTTGTCACAGTTACCAGCTGCAGTGCCCTTCATGCTCCACCAGAGGGCACTCTTATCAACACCCAGACTATCATTCACACTACATTTCCCATAAGTCATTGCTTGGACTCATTGTTTAACCAATTCCACCTGTTTCATTCCACCCGTTTTCTCAGTCATTCTTTGTGTTGTGTTTGTTGATTTTGATCCAGTGGCTGTTGAAGTGCAACAGAATCAAACCTCGGGACTGACATGAAGTCACAGCAATGCGAAAGACTGAGAGAACACAAGGACACATGAAAGTTGAGAAGGAAATCTGGTGTATTTATATTTATTTTGAGCTGATCCTAAAATACATGTACACTAAAATAAAAAACAAAAATCACTCAAAAGTCTAAGAGGCATACCTGACGATGGAGAAATACAGCTTTCTTTAAATACCCACTAAACTTTATCCACATGAAGACATCATTTGCATTGAAATCAGGCAAAAATGGGCATTTACTTGCAAGAGAGGAAACGCCCTCAATAGGGAGCAGAATATCTTTAACTCTCAAACACTATTGTGTTTGTGTTTCCATGCGTACATGTGAAAGTGACCTATTTGTCCTCTGCATGTAATTCATCCAGAGAGTAGTGACCACACGTACACCCGGAGCAGTGGGCAGCTATCACTGCAGCGCCCGGGGAGCAAGTAGGGGTAAGGTGCCTTGCTCAAGGGCACCTCAGTGGTTACCCGCCGGCCCTGAGAATCCAACCGGCAACCTTCTGGTCACGAGTCCGACTCTCTAACCATTAGGCCACAACTGCCCCTTATGTGTTGCTTCTGTTGTTCTCGCTCTCCCCTGACACTCTTACAGGATTTGATCGGGTTGATCTGCATCTATGAGTGGTGTGAGACTGTCTTCGTAAATGGGGGTGTCCTACCTAACTGGTGGTGACTTACTATTGTAAATTGGCTGTTGATTCAACACACACACTTGTTTCCATGTTTTATGGGGACATTCCATAGACTTCCATTGATTTTATATCAGGCCTATGATATATTCTATCCCCTACCCCAGCACCTAAACCTAATAATCACACGAACCTTTCTGCATTTTTACATTTGCAATACATATCATTTTGTATGATTTATAAGCTGTTCTCCCCCATGGGGACCTAAAAATGTCCCCACAAGTTCAAAATCTACTGATATAACATTGGGTCCCCACACAGGGATGAATACCAGTACACACACACACACACCTACCAATAAACTTAAAAGTGTTGTACATGTAATGCGTGTGCTCATAAAGACACTTTATTGATAATAATCAACAAAGTGAAGTGTTGGCATTGCCTCTGACACTGTTAATCACAATTCACTGGAGCTGTAACAATGACATAAATACAATACATCTGATAACACAAACTAGGCCTTACAGTTTACTGTAACATAATACTGTATGTGTGAATCTTTTGTCTAAATCCACATTCAAGAAAGAACATTTAAATCTCACAAAACAAATAAAAACATTTGCAAAACAGTCAGAAATACTGTTATTAGACCATCACTCATAGGGAATTGATCATCTTCTCATGACTCCTGCATACACCACATCATCCTCCACCGCACATCTCTGACAGACACACACAACAAACACACACAATCATCAAACTCCCTTATTGAGCTCAGGAATGATTCTCTTTTATTATTAGTCTGTTTTCTGCCCTGTGCCTTGTATTTGGACTGGTGTATGACCTTTTCTCTTTTGCTAGTTTATGGTTCAGGATTATCAACTAACTTAAGCTGTGTATGCGTCCTCAGCCCTTGTGTGCAACAAAGCAGATTGTGACAAACTGAGTCGTGAATGAACTCACCGTTGTATGTTTTTGTCTTTGGCAAAATGTTGGATCTGCATATGTGATCTCCTCTTCGCTGGTCTGAACTGTTTCTGCAACTATAACACTTATTTAACAATATGAATCTGTGTTTACACACACAGTCTGGAAAATGTTAAGATGCACACATGCTTACCATCTTGCTGTCTTTGTCTGTGTTTACTGCAAATCCAGAACGTCAGAACTGCAGCCACGATCATCAGAGGTCCAACAGTACAAGAGATCACAATTAACTGATGTTTATGGTTGGTGAACCACAACTCGGGGTAACTTTTTTCTGATACAAATACGAAAAAATTAATAAATACGTACAAGTATTGTAAATTGACATTTTTCACGTCTACACTTCTCATAATAACATTAAGGTGTGCATAACCTTTTTCAAACAAACCAAATGCCCTAAACAAAATCATATTTTTTAAATTGTAAACCATCTGTAATCTGACATTTTTCCTCATAGCGCACACAAGACAATCTAAAACATTCTTGCTCTTATTATTACTATTATTATTTTTAATGCATTTATTTACATTTAAAAAAAATGATAAATATGATACTTTTGTAACTTGTAACTCACCATAGACAGTAACTTTGAAGTGTCTGGTGACAACAGAAGATTTTCTGGTGATCTCAGCTTTATAAAGTCCAGTGTGTTGAGTTGTGATGTTTGTGATGATGAGAGATCCAGTCTGAGCATCTATCTCTACATGATTCTTCAATCTCTCATTAATAAATGATGTTATATTGGCTTCTCTGTTCAGTTCAGCTATAATCTCATCTGGACTCTGAACACCAAACATCCACTCGATCACATCATGTGTGTGTAGTTCAGTATCAGTGTGTAGAGTAACAGAATGTCCCTCCATCACTGACTTCACTTCATCTGGATCAACACCAAACACACCTGAACAACACAAACAGTTTGTATATTACTATACCATGTGTGAGCAATACACACCTGAACAACACAAACACTGATACAATTTGTGACGTGAAGAGGCTGAAATAAACGTGAATAAAATATTAAGGTAATCCACGCGCATATTTAAGATAGGCTTTATAAGTGATAGTGGCCGGTGCGAATCCCGTAAAATCAGACATCGACCGCCAGAAGTGAAAGCTTTAAAAGATTCAAGAACTCACTCACCGGTCAGATGACACAGACATAAACGCAGCAAAACCATCACACAAATCATATTCTGCAGCAGTGTGTGGGAGAACATAAATAGTATTTGCCCTAATGTGACAGGAAATATCAGGAAATATCAGTATATCTTCCCTGCCGCATCTTTAACACAGCCGCACGCACGAACGCGCACGCACATGCACGCGCTTGAACGCTCTGTTTGCGTGAAACTCCAAGACAGCTGAGGAACGCACATAAAAGCAAGAAACTGTTGACTGTTAGGAATTAAAAGACACACGTGAGACGATTTCTGACATACACTAGTACAGCTTGGCTATAAAAGTGACGTCGATTGCTCTTCATAGGCTACTTGACAATTGATTGAATAAATTGTGAGATCTGTGACTGAGTAAATGTAGAGTTCTGAGCAGAGAGATTAGCTTTCTTCCTTTTCAAACTCACATTGACCAACTCGGACCTTGAATCACCCACATAATTATTAAATGAGAAGTTCACCTTCTGTCATCATTTACTCACCTTTGTCATTTCAAACCTGTATGACGTTCTACTGCAGAACACAAAAGAAGATATTTTGAAGAATGTTGATGACCAAAAAGCGTTGCTCCCCATTTACTTCTACCGCATGGTCACAAAAGCAATGCAAGGGAATGGGGACCAGCTTTTTTTGGTCACCATCATTCTTCAAAATATCTTCTTATGTGTTCTGCAGAAGAAAGAAAGTCATTCAGGTTTGACATGTCAAGAGCGTGAGTAAATGATGACAGCATTTTTTAAGTCTAATCTAGTTCCTTAATATAGTTTAAAAACATTTGACAACTCTTTGAAGTTTTTTTTAGATATGACTTATCTAAAGAAATATCTATTATTATCTAAATATGCAACCCAATATACTTTAAGCCATTCGTATCTAAAGAGCGAGTTCTGTTTGACCTCTGACCCCTGCAAGGAAATTAATTTGGAGTGAAGTGTATAAAGATATGAGTGGAAAATAAGAAACTGTTCTCCAGACAACTACACACACACAAACTGACCACAAACACATTAATAGACGTGTTGTTTGTCCACTGAACAGATGAGACCACACGTGTGATGAGACCACAGCAGTTTCACTTTGACTCACTCATCTGTGTCACATTTATCCTACAGCAATAAATATTAATGTATATGTATGTTCATTTATAATAACTAAACTTTGATTTAGTCACACAACTTGATTTTTGGTTGGTTTAGTTTACGTCAATGCTTGTTTAGTCTCTTTTAAAATGATGCATGATTATGATTATGATTCCACCTTCATCACTCGGTTGTTGTGGTCGAGACTGACTGAAGCATATTCACACCCTGATGATGATGGAAAACTTCTCTTTCTTCAGTAACATATGTGAGTGACTCTTAAACACAGATACGAGCCACAGGAACAATTCACTTGAACTATTTGTCATTTCAATGTGTAAATGAGTCCCTGTCGAGTTTCAGCTGAACTTTATTGTAAGAATGAACGTCATTAGGCTTCTGGTAGGCAAACAAATACAAATAATTAAAAAGAAACTTCAGAAGATGATAGAAGCTTTCAGATTAGAGGTATGTCAAATTATATCATGCATGTTTTCATCTGTGCATTCATTTATTTTTATACCAGTTATCCCTGTTGAGATCATAAGAGCCTGTAGAGTTGATCTCAGGATGAGGTCTAAAAACATCACTTCTTCATAACCTTATTCAGAGGTGGGTAGTAACGCGCTACATTTACTTTGTTACATTTACTTGAGTAACATTTTGGAAAATATGTACTTTTTAAGTAAAATTAAAAGTGTGTACTTTTACTCTTACTTAAGTAAATTTCTAATAGAAAATCTGTACTTTTACTTCGTTGCATAACTTACATTGCGTGACGTTCCTTCGTTCCTTCATTTTAAAATATGCTTTTTTAAACGCGTTGTTTATTTCAAGGTTGTCGTCTCTTTTTACGGGCATTCCCGAGTGATCGATTCTTTTGAGTCGATTCTTTTGAAAGCATTAATTGAACAATGGGCAAAACCACTTGAATAGGCTAATGAATCAGTTCAAATGATTTGTTCAGTTGGCAGCACGATCTGAATCATCTGACGCATGATTACTCACTCCTCGTAGCGCGAAACTTAAGAACACGCAGAACACAAAGAGCGTTGGATGAAGTGGATATTAATCTATATCTATACAATCAAAACTGCAAATGTGTCATATTGTTTGCCAGCGATGATAACTGCCCGCCATATGCGCGCAATGTTCGTCAGACACAGCAACATGCGCGTTACCTGTCAGACACAGAGACGTGAGCCTGCAGAAATATACATTTGAAGAACAGAAGGAAGAAAACTTGTTGATGGGCGTGTGGTTCACCGTTTACTGTTTGTTTACAAGTAAGAGCGTTTCACAACACACACGTGACACAACACGAGAAAACATGAGCTTTGATCAAAAATGTGTATTTCATTGAAGAGAGCACTGCAGATGTTCTAGATCATCTTAGGAAATGCTCTGAGTTTAGTTAATGCTTTAGTTTGACATGCTCTATTATTCTAAATAAGTTGTGTCAACTACATTGACATCAGGACTAGATGAAATTTACAGAAATGCTCGTCTCTTCTGTGTTTGTCTATTCTTTAGTCTCTCTAGTATATTGCAAAGATATCTGCTTATGATAATTAAAAATATTGATTAAAATGTAATATTAAAATATTGGCGTTAATATTAATTTTATGTAGTAGGCCTATATAATCAGATACAAAGTAACTAAGTAACTAGCTACTTGAGTAGTTGTTTCATTGCATACTTTTTTACTTTTACTCAAGTAATTTTTAAAATAGTGACTTTTACTTTTACTTGAGTAACAATTTCTCTAGTTACTTGTACTTTTACTTGAGTAATGATTTTGGCTACTCTACCCACCTCTGACCTTATTAGTGCCACAATATTTAACATTCTTGATGAAAGAGCAACATAGTTCATTTATTGTTTGGGGGATTTTAGAGATTTATTTGCATTCTGATTCATCAGAGGTTGATGGTGATTCTCGTCTGGATGTCATAAACCAGAACAGCAACAGTAGCCACGCCCACTACAGCAGAGACGACCAATCGGATCACAGTTTCAATGAAACCACAAGTGTGAACAACAACTAAAAAAGACATAAAACAGACATTTCATTAAACATTAAAGAACAAACGAGGACTTTGACAATGAGTAGCAAAAGCAAAAACCTTCAGACGTGTGACAGAGTTGAGTGATGTGTAGATGTTGTGTGTGGTTTGTGATGGGATTGTTGACCACACATCTGTATGTGTTTGTGTCCTGATATTCCACCTTCAGAGGTAGAGAGAGTCTGATGTTGAGATCAGACACACTGATGCTGGACAATAAACTCTTTCCTTTGTACCAGGAGACGCTCACATCATGTGACACATTCACCACTGAACACAACACACAACAACATGATGATGAAGATGATGAAGAACATTGAGAAGAGACTCTGGAGATGACGGGAACAGACAGACGAGCTGAAAAACAATTGCCAAAGTAAATGAACATCAACCAGTTTCCCTACTTTAACTTTTTCCCTTGTTAACACTAATGATTGAAACTTGAAGGAAACTGACCAACTGTAATTCTGAACTCACCATAGACGATAACTCTGAATATGACTTTATCTAGCTTTGCATTTCTGGTGAAGGTTACTTGATAGCGTCCAGTGTGTTGAGTTGTGATGTTTGTGATGATGAGAGATCCAGTCTGAGCATCTATCTCTACATGATTCTTCAATCTCTCATTAATAAATGGTTTAATATTGTCTTTGTATATTGTAGCTATGATCTCATCTGGACTCTCAACACCAAATGTCCACTCAGTTCCTTCATCTGTGTGTAGTTCAGTAATATGAGTGTGTAGAGTGACAGAATCTCCCTCCGTCACTGATATTAATGTGTTTATTTGAACAGCACCAAACACACCTGAAAGAAAACAATACAGCAATTAAAAGATTTATGAAACACAGCATATCACATATCAGTTAATAAAGCTTTTGTGTAAAAACACAGACAGACATGAATGAGAAAATAACCCATATCAAGAAAAAATCACTTACTGTCTAAATGCCGCAAACACACACAGAGAAGAACTATTAGACGACTCATTTCCGCTAGAAACGACGATGTCTGCAAACGCGTTTGTGCGCCCCGGCACAGCCGCTCGCGTGAACGCGCACACGCGTGCGCTTCAACGTTTCGTCTCTGACGTGCGTAAACCATGAAGAGACCAAGGGAACGTCTTTAACTCATAGAAGACTTTGAGAGGACACTTATATGTCGACAGCACAACATCTGGTCTTCATCAAAAGCGATGGAGTCCAAATTAAGATTTAAAATGTAGTTTTAAGCGTCCGAGTAAATCGCTGTGAGAAATTGTTAATACATCTGCTCAGACTGACCAGCCATGAGCTTTAATCACTGTTATATTCGTTATATGATATATCTAGTTATATTATAGAAGTTATAGGTTAATAAAGCGTTCAGAGTTTTTATATTCCTGTTGCATGGGTTCGATTTCTAGAGAACACAGATATAAATATAACGCAATGTAAGTAGGATAAACTAACTATGGATAAAACCTAAATGCAAATAAAAATGCATAAATGTCAATGCAAATAAACTGCTCTTAAAAAATGTTCCACTACAATATCAGATATGTAGGCCTGCTTTAAGACATTATAGACGCCAATGGGTTTGGCCTCTGACCTGTGATACTTTGGCTGTTTTAAAACATCAGTGTTGTTGAACTTTAAGCAATGTGCATATAGGAATGAAACAGAAGCATTTCCCCATAAAACTACACACGCAAACCAACCACAAACACACATTAATATACGAGCTGTTTGTCCACTGGACAGATGACCACATGTGTGATGAGACCACAGCAGTTTCACTTTGACTCACTCATCTGTGACCCGTGTCACACTTATTCTACATCATTAAAAAACATGAGACCTTCCCAAAGTCTGATTCAAATAACATTTCATATTCCTGTTAACATATTTCTGTGTGTGAAGATTATTTGTAGCTTTTGGATGATGTTTAACAGTGATTGTTTGTTCATCATTGAATGTGCCTGATCAGTTATTTTTTTACATCTACTGAGTCTCCTTCACACATTCAGTAGGATTGATGGTGTTTGTATGTGTTTGTGGTTGAGAATTAACTGAAGCATTCACTTCCTGATGATAGAAAAGCGTATGTATGCTAAAAGGTTCCATATACATGCACACACATGAAATGTGTTAGTTCTAAAAACAAATAAGTAGTGAAAATAAATTGTAACAATTTATCAAGCAATTTTTATTATAACAAGAGAAATCATTTCAAAGAAGCTTTACAGAACATCATATTGTAATGTTTATTTCTAAGTGATAAAAAAACACATTACATGTGCCAAACAAAAGATAAGTGATGCAACTTTGTTTAAACTCCATAGGACGATAAGGAAAAAGTCTAGTTATTTAATGAAGAAAAAGTTTAAACTTAAAGGTCCAGTGTATGACATTTAGCGGCATCTAGCGGTGAGGTTGTGAATTGCAACCAGCGGCCAGTGGCTGACACAGAACTACGATGTCGTCCGGTTTTCACTTCTTTGCCGAAGGAGATAACGTATTTATGAAACGCGTTCTGTAGAGCAGTTTGTCTGTTTAGGGCTTCTGTAGAAACAACATGATGAATGAAATGTAAGAAGACCAGCGGTGTATGTAGATAGAAATAGATCATTCTAAGATAATAAAAACAGAATGTACAGCTCTGAACACATAGTCATGTTTATAATATTGCATTTCTGTCAATATACATCCTCCAAAAATATGGAGCCTTTAAATGACAAATATACTTGACAAAAGAGCAAAAAGTTAAAAAAATTCAAGAGATTTATTTACATTCTGATTCATCAGAGGTCGATGGTGATTCTCTTCTGGATCTGATGTCATAAACCAGAACAGCAACAGTAGCCACGCCCACTACAGCAGAGACGACCAATCGAATTACAGCTTCGGTAAAACCACAACGGAGGACACCAACTGAAAGAACGAAACGAAAGAAAAGCTTGTTTTAAATTTAATTTCAACCTTGTAGCAACTGTATATCAACATACAAGAACACTGTACAATCTAAAGCAAAATACATTGAAAAGAGTAACATCACATGACTCACCTGCAGACGTGTGACAGAGTTGAGTGATGTGTAGATGTTGTGTGTGGTTTGTGATGGGATTGTTGACCACACATCTGTATGTGTTTGTGTCCTGATATTCCACCTCCAGAGGTAGAGAGAGTCTGATGTTGAGATCAGACACACTGATGCTGGACAATAAACTCTTTCCTTTGTACCAGGAGACGCTCACATCATGTGACACATTCACCACTGAACACAACACACAACAACATGATGATGAAGATGATGAAGAACATTGAGAAGAGTCTCTGGAGATGACGGGAACAGGCAGACGAGCTGGAAAACATTTAGTCAATAAAGTAAACAATCAACTAATCAAATGCCTTAATTGAACACTTTACATTGCATTAACTTTTTTCTTTTTAACACCATCTTGAAATTTGAAGGAAACTGACCAACTGTAATTCTGAACTCACCATGGACGATAACTCTGTAAATGAAGTTAACTAGCTTTGCGTTGGTGATGGTCACTTGATAAAGTCCAGTGTGTTGAGTTGTGATGTTTGTGATGATGAGAGATCCAGTCTGAGCATCTATCTCTACATGATTCTTCAATCTCTCATTAATAGATGATGACGTCATATTGTCTTTGTAGATTGTAGCTATAATCTCATCTGGACTCTGAACACCAAATGTCCACTCAACATCTTCATCTGTGTGTAGTTCAGTAATATTAATGTGTAGAGTGACAGAATGTCCCTCCGTCACTGATATTAATGTGTTTATTTGATCCGTCTGAGCACCAAACAAACCTGCAGGACAAGTAATAGAATACACACATTATTGACATTATAGGGTTTAATAAAACACGACTAACATATCACAAATCAGTAAATAAAGCTTTATGTGAGGCCTGAAAAAACACAGACATGAAGTAAAATATACTTCATAACATGAATCCACATTCATATAAGAATCTTGTGAGCGGCGTCTGTTTGCTGTGCAAGAACTGAATGTGTGAAAACCTCAAAATGTCACCTGCCAGTCGAATGCCACAAACACGACAGCAGAAACACTGTCACACCAATCATCTTCTGACACATGCTCACGCTTTATTCCCTTCGTAAACTATTATTAAGTTACAAAGAAAAATGATTTTTACAAAACAACAGTCACTAGAGAGTTTTATTGTGGGTGTGTTTATGCAGTAGATTGACAGTTTGCCCTCCTCCCTCATTCACATACACACCACTCACAGATATAAACATGAATGTAATGAAAACACACAAATATCAATAAACCTGGGATATTTTGATGATGATTTGTATAGTGTATAAAATGTGTATTTAAAAGCATGTGAATGAAGCCAAAACCTCGGTTACTTTTGGCATGACATCTACACATGGACAAGGACACAATGACACAGAGAATCTGCTAGACGTCCACACACAGACACAGCACACGCTTATTTCCAGTGGACATTTCTGTACAAATAAGAATTTAAAATTTGGGTCAAGTCTACATGATGTGTTTCTCTATATAGTGCCAAGCCATTATATTATTAGACCACACAATTATTTTTGACGTGCATGTGTTTGTGTGCGTGTGTTGTTTCCATTGAAAACCACAATCAACTCAACAATCCATGTAAACCTTCACCTCCATCTGTGGTCAGAACATCACTTCACCACAGCGGGACATTCTGTCTCTTAGATTCCAAGTTAACAAATCTAATACAATTTCAATACACTTTAGAGTTCGTACAATCTGAATGCATTTTTTAAACGTCATGTAAACGCTTTAGTTTGACTGAATTTACATAAACACTCATTTATTAACCCGTGTTTTATTGAATTATTAGCCCGTTGTAAGTAGAACGAACTCATTTAACCAAATCTGTCCTCAGGTCAATAAATAAATGTTGCATCTCAAACAGATCTGTGAGTCACCTGCAGTTTCCTCTATCGAACACTAGAGGTCTCCATTACACAGAGTTCTGTTTTGTTTCGTCATTGTCTAGCTGTTCGGTTTACTTTTTGTAAATTTCCATTGTTATTTTAGTAACATCACTAGGACTATATATCACATAAAATATCTTAATTTATATATTTATTTAACATCTTTATTTATTTTTTACATTTTAATATATTTCTGTATTTATTTATTCATTGTATTATATTTATTTATTGATTTGGCAAATCCCGATTTAAAGGGAGCATCACTAAAGCCCTACACACTTAGAAGAGAGCATGTGAAGTCAACATTCAAGGGTGCGGTGGGGCATTTCTATAAAACAGCTGCTTATCGCCGGTAAGATACATTTGCAAACAAATAATATTTTTTTTAACTTATTAGATATTTAAATGCATTTAATTGTTATTTCGTGTGGCACTTGGTAAAAACAAACAAACATAAAAAGGGGTAGTTTTTCATTTTAAAAATGAATTGGGAGGACGCCACACATGGATCACGTGACCGTCTCAAACGACTTCCCTGTAGTGACCAGGAACATATATTTTTATTGTTAAAGTATGTTTGTTCGTAAATATGTATATTTAATGTTCATATGCATTAACAAAGACCTTTTACTTACCACACAAAACCATTTAAATCTTGAAAGAAAGAGAGCGAGAGAGATCTGTTTATGTTGTTCTGTGTTCGATTGCTCTTCCTTCTGTGATCGATCATCTGTGTTCTACTGTTTGATCTTCACTGCTTGCACTTTCCCCAGAGAGACAATTCATTATGTAATATTAACATTATTATATTATATTATTATACATGTGTAACAGATTTATTATGGTTGTGTAATTTTCATTCAAAATCCCCTTCTTTTCTGATGGATTTATGTTATTGTTTCTTTGTTCTTTATTAGATTGTTATAATATGTTAAAGGGTTATAAGGGTTAATATGTTTTGTTTTAAATTGAAATGTATATATATATATTTTTTTTAAGATTTACAAAAGGCAGTGCGTTGTCACTTTAAGATGATGTACTCCACTGGCGCGTGTCGCTCAGATCACTTCCTGTTGAGACGAGAGGAGTTTATCTCGTGGCTGAACGAGCCATATAATGCGAATATTGTTGACGTTTAACAATATATCGTGAATTAAATATGTTCTTGTTTCGTTAGACATACTTTGCACAGCGGGATTATAAAAATGTTTATGACAGATTGTGACTGTATTAGAGATTAGCGCCTGTTAGCATGCTTTGCTAACTCTTCGTTTGCCAACGGGCTGACGTAAATACAGAGACCAACCAACACATGTTCACAATTTATATTCTCTGTTTATGCAGGTATGTTGTCACTTCATGTACAGTCATTATGTGAGGCATATTATGTTTGTCTTGTTAGCCTTATGTTTAGAAGTTTGAAACGATGTATAATGTTTTTACTCGCTCAGATCACTTCCGGTTGAGTCGAGATTATCTCGTGGCTGAACGAGCCATATAATGAGTGATGTAAATACAGAGACCTACCAAACACGTGTTCACTATTTATATTCCCTGTTTATTCAGAAAATAAACGATGCTGAGCAGTCAGAGGCATGACGTGTCTTTATTAAAAAACTTCAACGCAACGCAGATGTGATTCCTGTCATAAGGGAATCGTTACACATGCAGATAAATTCAATATAAATGTATTTGGTGAATACTTAGGTTTCGTATACATATTTTTGATTCCTGTCATAAGGGAATCGTTACACATGCAGATAAATTCAATATAAATGTATTTGGTGAATACTTAGGTTTCGTATACATATTTTGGCTCGCTGCTTAATCGTGTCAACACACATAGAAACACAGAAGGAGAGCCAGGGGATTGATTGTTAAAAGAGTCCATTTATTTTTCATTAACACTAAAGAAGTTCAGTTGTGTTACAAAGGAGGCGCTAAGGTGACATCTAGTGGCCACCTGGGGAGGCGCCGAAACGGTTTGATCATGTGACGATGAAATCTGCGTCATCAGTGGTGTCGTTCGTCTTGCAGACATCTTCTAGAGGTCTATCTGACAGCAGACGTCTCAGTGATGTAGGGCAGATGACCAGATGTCTTGCAGATGAAAATGCAGACATCAAATAGATGTCTGCCAGATGTACGTGTGCTATCAGGGGGCGACCACTAACTGACACACACACACACACACACACAATATAGACGATCTCAGGTTTTACACACAGTGATGACAAACAAGCGAAAATCAACCACACCTCTCCACCTCCTGTACACTTTAGTCACGATACGTTTCTTTAAGTGCTGTGAAACATCATTAATGCAACACTTCTGATGTGTTTGGATCACGTTTAGTTTTTTTCAGTCTTGTAGAGAGTTATTATTTCACAACAGAAAATGCTTCACACATCTCTTGTGTTGTGCTTGTGGACTCTGATCGGTAAGTTGACTTTATTTCTATATTTGCTTCTGTAATACTTGTTAGTTTTTAATCACCCGCACAAGGGGCACAAATAACATTAAAAGAATAACTTATTACACATTCTTCAAAATACATTTTACAGCAAAATCTATTATGAATGCAACTCGTCCTTGATAGACTTCAGGTCACAAAGACGGATGGCCTTCGATCAATAAATAAACTTTGATCAGTTGATCAAACGCTTTAGTTTATAGTTTGCAGTTCTTCACAGGAAGTGATGAAATCCAACTCAATGCTTAAAGATATTCTGAATAAAGAATATGTGAACTTCTGTAAACACAAAACAAGTAAATATTCTCTGATGAGCCTTCTTAAAAATGACCTCTAGAGGAATAAACAATAAAACAACAATAAAACCCTCTGAATAAACAAGTAAACAACAATAAAACCCTCTGAATAAACAAGTAAACCCTCTGAATAAAGCAGTAAGTTCATTCATGTGTGTGTGATTCAGTGGAACTCTTTCTGCTTCTCTTCACGTCACTTTAAATTGTTCTTTTGTGAACGCGCATGATGTTGGTTTTAAAGTTAAATCTCTGTACCGAATGAATTTGTTGAAAGTTAATCTAAAATGAAGGTCCTGTACAACAAATATACATTAAATCTCAGCGTGGATTTTGTTCTGCATAGGATTCTGTACATCACCGTTTGTGTACATTGGTTATTGTTAGTTAGTTAGTTAGAGATGCTTGTAAAGTTCATTGTGTGTGTGTTTCACTGATGTGCTCTCTGTGGTGCTGAATTCAGCTGTTGGTGTGTTCGCAATGTTTTTTAGACATACCCCAGATAGCACATGTACATCTGTAATACGTCTACTAAAGATCTGGAGATCTGGAAAACATCTGCTGTGTAAAAACATCTGCTAAAGAGCTGTTGTACATCCATTCTAAATCCTACACATCTGACAGACGTCTTCTAGAGGTCTATATGACATCTGACAGCAGACGTCTCAGTGATGTAGGACAGATGAGCAAACAGCATCTGACAGATGTCTTGCAGATGAAAATGCAGACATCAAATAGATGTCTGCCACATGTGCGTGTGCTATCAGGGGTGGTTTTGCATGTAGTCCTCATACATGCCATTTATGATGGAAGTAAACATATTGTAACATGTTACACTAACATGTGAGTTGGGGGGGCACTACACTGTGTTAATCAGGGCCTGCTCTCTACACATGAAACCACAAACATTCACACATCTCTTGCAGACGCAAACACTTGATTCACTCACAGCCGTGTGGCATCAGCGTATGAAGAGACACACGAGTCTGGATCATCCATAAACATGACATCGTGCTCATGAGAGTACTTGTGTCTTCATCTTTAAAAGAAGTCAAGTGTAAACGTGTGGTGTGTGAGAGCCGGTGCTTTAACAGACATGTCACGGCCTTCAGCGTCTGTCAGTAAAGCAGCACACGTGACGTTTACACGCTACACGCCTCTCACACCTCCAACTCTCTTCAACATCCGCCTCATTTACTCTCACACTTCTTCAGTGTGTCAATGTGTGTGTTTGTGTTGTTCAGGTGTGTTTGTGTTTGTGTTGTTCAGGTGTGTTTGTGTTGTTCAGATGTGTTTGTGTTGTTCAGGTGTGTTTGGTGATGAAGTGAAGTCAGTGTCAGTGATGGAGGGACATTCTGTTACTCTACACACTCATCTACAGAGATATGATCTGATCGAGTGGAGGTTTGGTGTTCAGGGTTCAGTTATAGCTAAACTGAACAGAGAAGCAAAAACAAAACCATTTATTAATGAGAGATTGAAGAATCATGTAGAGATAGATGCTCAGACTGGATCTCTCATCATCACAAACATCACAACTCAACACACTGGACTTTATACAGCTGAGATCATTGAAAATACTTTTCAAAACAAACACTTCAATGTTACTGTATATGGTGAGATGAGAAATATTATAATCACTCTTCCAAATATTCTGATCATTGTAATATTCAAACTGCAATTGTTTTTCAGCTCGTCTGTCTGTTCCCGTCATCTCCAGAGTCTCTTCTCAATGTTCTTCATCATCTTCATCATCATGTTGTTGTGTGTTGTGTTCAGTGGTGAATGTGTCACATGATGTGAGCGTCTCCTGGTACAAAGGAAAGAGTTTATTGTCCAGCATCAGTGTGTCTGATCTCAACATCAGACTCTCTCTACCTCTGGAGGTGGAATATCAGGACACAAACACATACAGATGTGTGGTCAACAATCTCATCACAAACCACACACAACATCTACACATCACTCATGTCTGTCACACGTCTGCAGGTGAGTCATGTGATGTTTACAGTTGTTTACTTTTAAGTTTTTCAGATGCAAAAGTGTATTTAAAATACAAACATCTCTTTCATTTCTTCAGTTTGTGTCAGCTGTTGTGGGTTTACTGAAGCTGTGATCCGATTGGTCGTCTCTGCTCTGGTGGGCGTGGCTGGTGTTGCTATTCTGGTTTATGACATCAAATCCAGACAAGAATCACCATTGACCTCAAATGATTCAGCTATTCAAAAACAAGAATGATCTTTTTCAATAATATTTGTGAATCAAAAAGGATCGTCTTCATTAAAACATCTATTACCTATCGTCTAATCAAAATTTTTTTTTTAATTTCTTAATGTTGCCGCTCAGTTTTTTTGTGTTTGAAAGCTCAAACATTATAGTATTGAGTCTTCTATACCTGATCTTCTTATCCTAAATGTGTCAGACGTAATAATAAACAACAATCAATGGTGAAGAAACACTAAATGATGTTTTATTAACAATGTTTGGGAGGAGCACATGCAAATCATTACGCAGCTGCCAGCCATTAGCCATTACGTCTTCAGTCCTATCAAATCAAGAGCAAACCCCATAAATAATTAAATCGCCTTACCTCCTTCACTCTACATTTTTGCAGTATCCAAGCAACATGTCTGAGAACGAAAACTCCTCCAGCAGGGAAACCTCGTCCGCCCAGGATTTCCAAGCAAACCCAGCCGCCACGCAAAGCACCGGCGCTAGCCAAGATGCTACAACCAAGGCCGTGGATACACCAGACGTCGAGGGAACCATACATCCTCTCCTCCGCCATCCAGGGGTTCAAAGTCTCCAGCGTCCTCCTACTTTTCGGCTCACCATTCGGTTCCGGAAATAAACAAGTGGACCGTCCGAAGCCTCAGACAGGCCCTGTCTAACGCCGACGTCCCGTTTTCCAGAAGGCTAAATAAAGCAGAGCTGTATAACCTGTACGCAGCCAGCCAGACAGGAGAGCCACTCGCCAAACCTCCGCCTCCTCCAAAAGCCGGAAGAACCAGCCGGGTCCGCAGCAGCACGCTTCCACAGCTCGACCACCCAAAAATCACCAGGAAGAGACGCCGGTCCCCAAGCCGACACAGGAGAGCTTCGGCAAGCTTGGGCCGCGCCCAAGATCCAGAAGACCCCAGCTCTCAACCTTATCCAGGCTCTTCCGGGTCCCACACCTCTACCGGCGACCTGCGAGTAGCACACAATTGCCAGCGGCCCTCTCTCTCCCACCATCTTCTACTCTTCCCCCTGTCAATTCTTTCCCAGGCCACTGGCCCGCAGCCCCAAAACCAACTGCTAGCGTGAGGCTGCCTCCGCTACCGGCACAGGCGCAGGCCCAGGCCTACACTTCTTTCTCTTTTCCTGCCATCTCAGCTCCCGTAGCCGCCCAAGCGTGAGGCTGCCTCCGCTCACGGCTCCAGCACACACCCTTTCCAGCTCTCGCACTACCTTCACTCTATCCTCCTCTGCATCCTTGCCCATCCCACCGAACGCTCTAGTCCTGGAACCTCTTCCACTGTGCCTCCCCAGCAGGGGCCTTTATCTGTATTTCCCACAGACCTCTATATCCGTACCTCACAGAGGCCCGCAGAAGCCAATCCTCTTCCAGAGGCCTCAGCTCTACTCCAAGCAACAGCCAGCAACTCTCCGGCCTCAAGATCTGCTATGTTTTGGGGGCCAATAACGCCTTGGCTGCTGTCCTGCGCTAGTTGCATCTTTGGGTGAAGCGCTTCTGGAAAGAATTCCCGACCCCAGAGCCCTCTCCCTGGACAGCAAGCCAAAATACAATATACATTCTATGATTAACCAAACTACCACCCATTTAATTATTTGCTAAGGCGAACTCGTGAATAAGCAACCATCAGCCAAAATCTAGTAATGACATAAAATGAGTAAATAAACCTCATCGTGGTACCTGAGTCAAGTCACATTTGAACAGAACAAAAATGCGTGTGGTTTTTATCATGTAGAATGGATGTGACACAGGTCACAGATCAGTGAGTCAAAGTGAAACTGCTGTGGTCTCATCACACGTGTGGTCTCATCTATAAAATGGACAAACACTTTCTTCCTAAGAGCGCGTCTGTATTATAATGTTCATGTGGTTGGTTTGCGTGTGTAGTTTTCTGCTGAAAGATTTCCACTCATCAACTTTCCAAATGCACTTTATACATATATATACTCAAAACTCATCAACATAAGTTTCAAACAGACACTGAAGTGTCAAAGGTCAAACTAAACTCTCACCCATAACGGCTTACACGTATACATTCAGATTACATCAGATATTTGAATGCATATGTCAGAGGTTTGTTTGTAAAAACCTTAAATTCATCACGTGTTAAAGTCAAAATGAAATCATACGCTTTTATATACATGGTTGACCTTAGGATAACAAACAAGATTTAGAAGATGTGATTGTGATCTTGACTCTCATAGTATTTATTTACCCTACTATGGCAGTAAATGGGGGATGAGATCTGTTTGGTTACTGACATTCTTACAAATATCTTCTGTTGTGTTTATCAGAGCAAAGACATTTATACAGGTTTGAAACAATCTGAGAGAGAGTAAATGATGACAGAATTTCCATTTCTGGGTGAACTGTCCCTTTAATGTAGATTAGATTAGATTAGATTCAATTCAATTTATTGTCATTGCACATGTACAAGTACAAGGCAACGAAATGTGACCTCTGCATTTAACCCATCCAGAGAGTAGTGAACACACGTACCCCCGGAGCAGTGGGCAGCTATCACTACAGCGCCCGGGGAGAAAGTAGGGGTAAGGTGCCTTGCTCAAGGGCACCTCAGTCGTTACCCGCCGGCCCTGGGAATCGAACCGGCAACCTTCTGGTCATCAGTCCAACTCTAACCATTAGGCCACAACTGCCCTATTTAATGTAAGAGATGCGCCTATAGTTGATTCTTAAAGATGGCTAAAGATTCAGCTGATTGTGCAGAGGTGGGCAGATCTCTCTTCTACCAGTGAGGAACAGTGCTAAAAGTTGCATGAAAGTGATTTTGTGCCTTTTGGGGATACACCACAAGACATTGCTCGCCTTAATGTTGCACAGCAGGTTTGTTTTTTACTTTTGGCCAGCCAAACCCCTTTGACCCTAAATTAAATAAATACAGACAATTTACATGGGACATTTTGAACTTCAAATTTTTTAAATTTGTGTTTAAGTTTTTATTAGTAGTATTTTACGTAACTATTGGTATTATTAAACATTTACTATCAAACTTTTTTTAAATAATGGAAGCAACTTGTTCATTGGTAGACATATAGGCTGCGTCTGAAAGCCCTAAATGACGGCCTGCAGAGGCAGCAATAGAGGGTATGCATTGACGCTCCCTTGAGTGGTAAAACTAAGGCAAAATGGCTGCATTCAATAGGAGGAACAAAAAACGGGACTAAAACACGCAATTATTTGCTGAAACTACAAGCAGCTGGACTCGACGGTGATCCTTACGACTACCTTATGACTTACAAAGGAATCAGGTGTTCTTAGACGGCTCTCACTAAATCCTTTGTGTTTCGTGTCAGATCTGTGGGCGTGGCTTGTTGGTTTTGACTAAATCTTTGGTGTTTCAAGTCTTAAGAAACCTTTACCCTAACCCACACCCTAACCCTAACCTTACACTAACCATCTAAACTACCTATGATTGTTAAAATTGACGAAAAAACACGTTTGGGTGATGACGTCAGACTCGAAACACCAAGGATTTAATGAGAGCCGTTCTTAGACACTCAAATGTTGCGCGGAATTGAGTTTCCGGTTCCGCGTTCCGGCGTGTTCACGTGACGACACGTGCATACCCTCAATTCAAGGCAGGAAGGCATCAAGGCACGTCTGAATCCAATGTTTTCTTTACTTCCTGTCTCCTGAGATGTCTCCATAAGGTCGATTTTTGAAGGCAGTATAGATATATCCTTCGCTGCCTTCAATGTCCCACAATTCAAAGCGTGTGCTCGTGCAGGGAATGTGATCAAGTTCAAAAAAATAAAATGGCGGCTAAGAAAGTGGCGAGAGCAGTTTTGTGTAAATAAAGTTCTATTTTCTCTTTTTATAACTTTTGATTGCATTTCTAGCGAGAAATTATAATTCCGTTACGCTGCCTCTGAAGGCTGTCCGAATGTGTTTCTCAGAGCTGCCTTCATGCCCAAACTCTGCCTCTGAAGTCATTGCCTCATGTGGCAGCGAGGCAACAAGTGCCATAGTGTACCTCACGAATCTCCTGTATTTCCGTCTCGAACCACAAAGCCTCGTTGGGTCAGCTGAGATCACAATTAGCTCAACGCAGACAGTACTTTAAAACAAAGTATGGGTGTGAACAAAAACAAACAGGGTGTGAAATAAACAGTGTAGTCCAGAAGTAGAGCAGCACTCAGAAATGATCTGCAGGGAAACGAGAGAAGTGTGTGGAAAAGAATACAGTTTTATTCATACGGTGAGTAATGTAGAGTTAAGTTAGACGAGCGCGCCCTCGTGTGGTGGGAGCGGGTGCATGTCTTTTTACTGTTAAAGGGACAAGTTCACCCAAAAATGACGATTCTGTCATCATTTACTCACCTACTATGGGAGTCAAAATCTGTCTGGTTATAAGCATTCTTCCAAATATCTTTCTCTGTGTTCATCAGAACAAAGACATTTATACAGATTTGGAACGACTCGAAGGTGAGGAAATGATGACTGAATTTTCATTTTTGGGTGAAAAACTAAATGTCTTGTGTAATATTGTTTTATGGTAAAAATGATGGAAAGATGATTTTGAATGAAATAACTTTTGGACAGTTGACCGTAAAAGTTTCAATAGTAATGTATTCTGCAGTAACAACAGTACTGAAAGTGTAGTTATTTTTATGAATGTCTGGATCTGTGATGATCGCAGCTGCACTTCTGATCTTCTGCATCTGCAGGAAACACAGACAAACACAACAACACGGTAAATGTTTGACATGTTTCTCAGAATTGACAACAGTAAAAACAGACCATCCTATTCAAAGGTTTACACACACCTAACATTGAAATGTGCTGTGTTGTTTGTGAATCAGGATTAGTTTTATTTTGTAATAGGCTAGTTGTTTATGGGTCTCTTAAATGTTGAGATTCAGTTGAAAAGATGATTCTCAACATCATACGGTCACTGCTAGATGCATGTGAAGAACTGAGCCTGTCAATCGGGTGTAAAACCAGCCGCTACTATAATAAAATGTCAACCAAATGGGCTGCTGACAATAAATTATTTACAATATTATGTGCAATATTAACACTATACCGTAAAATTTAACTGAGGTGTCCTTGAGCAAGGCACCTGACCCCTACTTGCTCCCCGGGCGCTGCAGTGATAGCTGCCCACTGCTCCGGGTGTGCGTGTGTTCACTACTCTCTGGATGGGTTAAATGCAGAGGTCACATTTCGTTGCCTTGTACTTGTACATGTGCAGTGACAATAAATTGAATCTAAATCTAAATATCTATCTAATGAACACAATTAGTGTCAATACTGATATATTGAGACAATCCTATGCAAGACCTGAAAGATAATCAGACAGCAACATAAGATCTCATTCATATCTCAGACTCATGAACAACGATCACAAAACATAAAGAATGTTCCATCTGTTATGTGAAACTATACATGTTACTATGATGTATAGCTTTACATGTAAAGAAAGTGTTACAGATATTAAACATGTTTCACATGATTATAGAAACAGTTCAGACTGGTGAAGAGGAGATCACTTATGCAGATCCAACATTCTGTAAAAGACGTGCACATCAACCGTGAGATCATTCATGACGTGTGTGCTTCACATTTACATGCATGTGTATGTAATGATCCATTCTAATGTCATGAGAAGAGGCTTTGTTTCGAAATGCAAGTACCAGTATCAGTAAATCGATATGTTTCAAGTGCATATAGACAGTTTCATCTTAACAACATTAACAACCGTTACTGCGCATGCGCACTTCTGTGACCCCAACTGAACTTCCGGTACACGTTCACAAACAATAGAGCGACTGTAGATTAATTCTGATAACAATCAAAAGAAACCGAGCAGAAGCGTTTTTTGTTTTTCTAGTATGTTGAATTTAGACTGCGATACCAAGCTCAACCGCTAGATGTCAGTGTGCCATACGGTTTCTTTAAATGCGACCAAACTACAGGACCCATTCAAATTGTTTATTTAATAAAATTGACATTCAACAAAATTCAACAAATCGTTTATGAAATACAATTATTATACAGTAATATAATAATATACATTAATATTAACATAAATGGAATAAAATGTAAATAGTTATATTATTAGACACTAGCCAAACACAAACCGGAAGTAAACTGCAGGGTCATGTGCGCATGCGTCTGATGAAACGGTCTAACATAACATATCTCTTACCTTCGTGTTGTGGGTAAAATAATTTGGAGATCTAAGGTGTTTTATTACTCCACACAATCTACACACTGTGGTCCACAGCAGTCTATGTGTGTAGGATGTAGCTGTTCTCTGTGGAGCTCATGCACTGAGCATCTCCTTCATCTGTTGTTTTGGGTCAAATTCCATGCAGGTATTCAACACTGATCCTTCTGCACAGGCAACTGAAAGAGTCATAGCCTATATATGAAATACATAAAAACAATAGAAGAGAAGAGAAATCACCCTGCATGTACAGCAATCATAGAAAAGCTTTCATGTAGTGTAGAGCGTTGATTCCCAGGGAATTCATAAACCTATAAAACTTATAGACTGTGTATGTGCATTCAAATGTATATTTATTAAAAGATGCGATTTAATAAAATGAAACAATTTATATTTGATCATCTTCATTGAATTTGCATAAATGTTCTGTTGTCATTTGAACAAGCAGCTTGTTGAGATGACTCGATCCCATCTGTTCTGACCTCTCATTGGCTGCTGTTTTCTTCATTCTCTTCACACGTNATTTCCCCTTAACATCACCTGAAGCCTTTGACTGGGTTCGAGACCCATTTAGCTCATCTGCAATGGATAAAGCAAATGGACTGTCGCTGCAGCAACAAGAGCAGCTCACTGAAATGAGACAGGACCGTGGTGTGAAGATGACATTCAGTGACCTACCTCTGGACAGTTTCTGGTTGACTGCTGCCAAAGAGTACCCAGTCATTGCAGACAGTGCAATCTCAGTGTTGTTATCTTTTTCCACAACCTACTTATGTGAGCTCAGCTTTTCCAGTTTGACTTATATAAAGTCAAACTGTAGTTTGTACATTGATGTACATTGATGTCGTTTTCTATGTCATTTCTATCTCCATGTCTGTTTGGTTTTGATCTGTAGCCTATTATATAAATATATTTTTTTAAATAATTAAAAAAAAACGCTGTGTTGAACAAATCAATAGAAAACTCTTTAGACTTTAACACCAGAACAAGAAGCAAAACCTATAGCGCAGAAAATGTTATTTATTTATGATGCGCTCTGGAAAAAAGAACAGAAAATAATAATTATTCATGAATATTGAATGGGCTACCTATTGTTCGGATTTGAATGCTGAACTGTTTCTGATTTGTAAGATTAATCATTATATCAGTATAATTGAGGATTAATCTTAATTAGGCCATTTAGGGGATGCATTATGTATTTCTCGTTATTTTAATTTGATAAACAGGAAATTTGATACCTGTTTTGGAGAGTTACATGATATTGCAACAGCGCGTGTTATTCATACGCATTTCATTCATGAGAATGGGCTCGTTTTACAGTGGTTGATTAAGCATTTAATTTATAAGTTAATTTATTATAACGGGCACACTAGGAATCTAAGAATGCGTTATCCCAGGTCTGCAAAAGCCAAATGCGGGACTGGTTATCCCTCCCTGCAAACTAATTTCAGGGATGTAGTAGCCCCTAACCCCACACGTGACAGCTGCATCCAGTGGCGAATCAAGCGCACAGTCGTCTCTTTATTTATTATAAATGCCATGAACATAAATGCACATCAGAAGTTATGTTTAAATTGCACGGTTTACTGAAATATAGTCCGTATGTCAATCAGTTAAAAAACTCTAGAGCAGCTTTAGATAAAAATGTTTATTGTATTAGGCTACATACAGTATATTTCAAACAATTTCATTCCAGAAACCACCTAAACAGGTTTATTTCTAGAGCCACCAAAATACTTTTAAATTGAATATGGTGAAAATACACATTAATTATTTCTAGTAAAGTGTAGGCCTAAAACTTGATTTTTCATTATATGAATGAAACGTAAGATTAATTCCATTACCAAAATAGGCCTACACAAGATATCGAAACTTATTGCAACTGGATTTTTTAGTCACCGCAATGGCCAAGTGACACAGTGTGTTCCCACTAGCTAATCTCACTTGCATGGCACGAAATCTACTGGTATTTCCTCAAACATAAACACAGCTGAGGGCCCATATTTATAAAAAGTCTCAGAAATGTTCTTAAGGATGTGATTTAAGTGCCAAAAAAAATCTTTGTAAAAGTATGACTTGTAGCAGACCTTTTCAAGAAGTGAAGCAGTGATTGTAAATTATTTTACATTCATTCTGGTCAAAGGTAAACAATTATTGGCCAAGTAAAATTTACGTCAAACATATAATGACAATTTATAAATTGACCTGTACAATTTTGCTGGAAATTTCACTTAAACTCCTTTTGACATCAACCCATTTAAAGATAAGTCCGTAAAATAACTTACATAGTTTACTAACTTTACTACATTAATAAATGCCATTAACTGACATTCAAATTTACATTAAATCAAGCAATGTTTCTATTCCAATTATACATTGACTAGTAGCAGACTGTGAGTCTTGGATTTTACTTGCGTTTTATTTTCTGCGCATTTTATATTCTGAGTCTGATGTTCTCTGTGCGTGTCTGCCTGGTCCTCGACCCACTGTACCTGTGGTTGATTATGTTCCGGGTTCTGCGATTTTGTTGAGTAAATAATAACACTATAGCATCATATATAGGGGTAATGTAATAAGGGGTTCCCAAACACAGGTATAATCAAAGGTAGGCTATCTCATGGCACACATTTTAAATAGAAAATAGGGAAACAACACACATTCACTCCTAGTTTTTATTTTTCTTGTCATGAATGAATATGTTTAATTTCAATATCAAAATACCTCATTGTAGGGCTGCACAATAATGGCATACTTGTTTATCTCATTCCTCTTGATATTGTAAGTGTGATTAATAATGTTGATTATATTTTAATGTTTTAATAAACGCGGCCATAAGCTACATGCTTCGCACTGTAAATGCGCCGCTTGCGCGTGTCCAAGCAATAAACGTGTGAACAAGTAATTGTCAGTTACTGGAATAAACTTTTTTAATGCATCGCAGCAAGTGGCTTTACGTGACCCTAAGCGTCTGCTAAATTACTACATGTTGCACTCAGACTGTTCTTAGCCCTTCCCGTTACCAACTGCAAGGGCGAGAGATCTGTTCATGTTACACTAACATGCAAGTTGGAGGGGGGCATTTTAAATATGGTCACCCTAGGGCACTACACTGTGTTAATCCGGGCCTGCTTTAGAGCCTTCGTAGCACGCTAAGAGACAACATTATCGGGAAATGAAGCCCTGTTGTATTTAACATTTTATTTTTTGATCACAGCACAGGATATTGGTTATACGGGTAGTTGAAGAATAAATTGGTTAAATTTACATTCTTTTATATTATTAATATTTATGTTTATCATATAAAATAACATAACAGGGATTTTATCATATAAAATAGCATAAGAGAAATTTATCTTCGTTCTTAGGTTTTTTCCTTAATTTTGGCATCACACCATAGGACAAATTTGCATATTAATCAACTGTTTTATTTTTTCCCCTTAAAAGACTTTGTTTAATGATTATTGATTTAATCATTAAATTAAGCGTATCATTGCCATGTTTTAATGAAATAACTATAACAGCCAACAGGAAAGTGTAGCTCAAATAAAATATCAGTAGGGTCTGCATTGCTGGATGTGACTCTTATTTTGACAACGGAGCCGCTAAGGTTTACGCGTCTAACAGGATAACGATGAGCTGTACGACACGCAGTTCAGCTTCTCGCCGATCTACACTCACGATAGCACAAGGTCCAGCTTCTAGTCAGCTCCCCTCGATGCGTGTCTAATATTTTTAATTATCAACTAATAAAGAAAAAGACCACGAGAATACAACTTTTCAACCTTCCCCGCAGTTATGCTCCATTCCTCCTTCCGCTCGCCACCACTTTTACCCCCCAGAAAAACCTTTTCAAAATAAAAGTCCTTACACGCCTCCACATGTAGTCACGACTAAACGGATGAAATAAAATAATCGTCCTGTCTGTGTTTATGTAACCGGTCCCACTTGCACCGCTCTGCGCGGGCCTCGATCCGGCGATAGTCCGGATGGGAGACGGGCGCTCTAACGAGGAGGCTAAAGACCGCAGTCTCTAGCGTCTGTCGCTAGGGGAGTGAGGTTTACACACTGCACAGCTCTTCACTAGCTGGCCTCTGTTACATTTAGCCAACATGAGTTCAATCTCCATTACATAGGCCTACACCTGTCATAATAAAGTATAAAACGCATGCTGCAAGAAGTCTAAAGTGTGCTTACACGGGGTTGGGGTTTCTTCTAGTAGCATACCGCTGAAAAAAAAACTGCCGAAAAAAAAACTGCAAAAGAAGAAGAAATGCGGAAAACGTGATTCAAAACAGCATATGGATGAACTTTGTTCAAGTCTCGGAAAAAAAGAGAAACGCTGATAAACGTTGTTCAAAACAACAGGAGGAAGACTTTGTTACCCAGCTAACAATTTTTGGTTCCCAGAACGTTCCCCTAACGTTATTTTCTAAGGTTCGTTTTTGGTTCTCCAGGAAGGTTTTCTGGGAACCACAAACTAACCTTAGGGGAACGTTACACTAACGTTTTATTTCCGTAAAGATAACCAAAAACAAACCTTAAAAAAACTTTCTGGGAACCAGAAACTAACGTTAGGGGAACGTTCCCAGAACGTTAGCCTAAAATATTTTTCTCGGTCCGTTTACACGTCAGTAATGAATACATCCATGCTGTGTTTTTATCCATCGCTTGTCTAACGTTAATCTAATTAAAATAAGTAAACTGCATCATCCCACACAATATGGAGGATGAAATCAATGCATTAGATTATTCTTTTAGCCTAATAATTCCTTTTTCATTACTGAAGTAGCCTAATTTTCGATTTAAACAGCACAGTATATCATTTCTAATAAAACCACACTGTGTGTAGGCCTACCTCAACATCAGACATTATAGATATCGAAATAAAATAACCAATGACTTCATCACAATATTTAAAGCAGATTTTTATTAACAGAAGAATAAACATTTAATTATCTTCAGGCTAACAGTATTCTTGTCTCACCACAGAAGTATAGCGCGGCTCCGTCTTTAGATATAACAATCAAAAGCCCTGAGTTTCAGTCCTTACATCATGGTCTGTTGATTTAGATGTGTCAAATCAATCGAACATCACGAAAATATAAGTCTACTCTCAAATCTGTAAGGCTTTAAATAAAAAATAAAATAAATAAACCGCTAAACTAATGTGTTAGTCGGTGAGGTAAAACGAAATGACCGTTGATTTTTAAATGACGGGAGTGCGCGACAGAGCGGAGAATGCACGTGCTCGAGCGCACACACATACAGTAACAGACAACCTGTCACGCCAGAAGGATGGGAGTCAAATGCAGGGTCACAAAAAGCTGTAATGGCAGACAACAGAATCTTACGACAGAATAATAGCAAACAGTAGTCAACAGGGGAATGGGCTTGAGCGCTCGGCCGGGGAAATGGGAAGGGAAAACACAAAAGTCTGGGTGAGGCCGTAGGGCCCAACTCACGGAGAGAGTCACGAGAAGTTCAGCAACACAAGCCCCAGTGGAGGGGAACTGGTAATCCGCTGGAACTACCCCGGAGGAAGAATCTGGTAAATCCACTTGAACAACCCCGGAGGAGATGGATCCTCAAAGGGTGAAGATCCTTCAGTCGTTAACCAGCAGGGAAACCAAGGCCAGCGGCGCAACGATCTGCGTGAGAATGGGACACCAAGCAGGGTGCAAAAGAGACTGGAGCCTAGACAGACAGCACAAGTTAGCCAAGAATCTAACTGGACAAGACAAGACTCGACTAGAAATATACAAGACCAGTAGTCAGGTGAACTAGAAAAACTAACGGACTGACAAGGAACCTAGGAATTCTGTAAGAATAAGAAGGGAGAGAGGAGATTAGCGAGAGTGGAGTGGGGTGTGATTAGCAGAAGTAGAAACTGGTGTGCGGTGATGAGTGGATAACAAGGGAGGCGGGGCACCCAAAAGTAGAGACCGAGCACGTGTAGAACTGTCAAAAAAGGTATGTCCCATGTGCTCGGCGGGAAGAAACATAAACAAGACAAAAATAAGCAGGTGCTCAGACCCGGGACCTGACACAACCACACTAAAGAAATACACATGGATATAGATGATTGTATTTTCATTTAGCTTAACTAGTTTATTATTTTCAGCCATTAAAGGGCACATTTATTAATTTCATTTGGTTTTCAATGTGATCTTATGATTTATGTATTGCACATGTCACTGACGTTTACCAGTTTTGACTATTTTTACCATAAAAAATAGCCAAAAAAAGAACCATCAGGGAACGTTACTTTCTGGTTATTTTCTGGTTGCAAAAAACCCCCAGAAAAGAACGTTCTTAGAACGTTCTTTTTTGGTTCCCAAAAAATAACCGAAAGGGAACCAAAAAATAACGTTAGGGGAACGTTCTGTGTTTGCTGGGTATCAAGTCATTTGATCATCAAATTGCCAGTTATTTATGATTTATAAGGCCGCTGTGCCTCAATTCATTCTGGTTGCTGATGTGAGCTTTATTTGAGACGAGTGATTTTGACTGCGATCAGTCTTAAATTAAACACATTGTGCATATTTGGTGTTATTTAATTTACTACAGTTAGTTCCATACGTTTAGTTCACTGTAATGTTACCAGCATTAATATTAAGATTTAGTATAATCATAGTTTATTCGCTGGTGAATCTCTGCTGGTGGCACCGGCTTTCTTTGTGAGGGGTGGTGCGCGTGCGCAGAGGGCCATGGCTCCAACGTCACAGCTCGCTACTGGTGTATCATAGTATAATGTTGCACTTTATATTTTAATGTTAAATAGCATAGCATTAATAAGGTTATGAAGAAGTCGTGTTTTTGCCTAATAAAATAAAAAAGTGAATGAGTTATGAATAATAGATTATAAATATATACGTACTTATTACTAAGACAAAAACATTTATATCTGCACATTTTATCTGCATGTTTAGTGATTATCATATAATAATGTTAAGCATTACATAAACAGTCGGTGAGCTCCGAACGGCATATATCGCCCTTCAGGAAGGGGACACCACACAAACCGTCGCTCCAGATAAAGAGAAAATGACGCTTTTTTATTCCTCATTTTTCCAAGTGAATTTTAAACTGACACATTAAGAAATACAATTTCATTTTCCCCTCTAGAGTTTACACATCAAGAGCTGTACACTTCGAAGGGAGTAGGGCACAGGGATTATCACTTCTGAATGGAACGCAGGGAGTCTCTGTGGAAAGTGCAGTGAAGATCAAATAGTAGAACACAGATGATCGATCACAGCAGGAAGAGCAATCGAACACAGAGCAACATAAACAGATCTCTCTCTCTTGCTCGTTCTCTTTCAAGATATATTTACAAACAAAAACATCTTAAAAACAAAAAATATATGTTTCTGGTCACTACAGGGAAGGCAGTTGAGGTCACGTGATCATGTGAGGCGTCCTCCCGATTCATTTTTAAATAAAAAAACTACCCACTTTTTATGTTTGTTTGTTTTTACCAAGTGCCACAGGAAATTTCAATTGAATGCATTTAAATATCTAATAATTTGTTTGGAAATAATATTATTAATTGTTTGCAACATTATTCTTACAGGTGATAAGCTGATGTTTTATGGAAATGCCCTGCGCCCTTGGATGTTGACTTCACATGCGCTGTCCTAAGTGTGTAGGGTTTTAGTGATGCTCACTTTAAATCGGAATTTGCCAAATCAATAAATAAATATAATACAATAAATAGATAAGTAAATAAATAAATAGACACATCAATAAATTAAAATATAAAAATAAATAAGGATAGTATCAAAATATATTATATCGTCGCTGTCGGGCAGAATCCTCGCATCTCCAAAACCATTATTTTTCAGGAAATTAAAAAAACTACCTATTTTTTGTGTTGTTAAACATTGTATCGTTAAAGTTGGTATTATACCTTATATTGCTATCATATACTGTTGTGTACCAACATTAACACAACATTTCCCCAAAACCATGTTTAATCGGAGATACAAGGTTTATGACTTCAAACAGTTTCTCATTATTATGAGTTACTAAGTCAAAATTTCGACTTAGTTTCTCATTATTTTGAGTCCTAAGTCCTAAAAAGAATTCCCAACCCTTGCGGAAACGGGCTTCCATATGATATTAGACGTCTTTTAGACGCAAAATTGCTTGCTGGGAAAGAGGTACGAGAGGACCAGAAGAAATCTTTCACCAGAACACAACATGCACGCAAACCAGCCACAAACACTATACTTCATGTTGTTAGTTTAAACTTTAATGCAAAACTTAAGGACAAATCACTGCGTGAGGCTTTAATAACTTTAGACTCATGAACACAGAAAACAGATCAACAACCGTTTCAAATATTGTTGAAGAAATAGCTAAAGATCATTCTTATATTTATAGTATCTGTGATCATCAGTGATTGTTATTCTTATTTACATCTGATGTCATATATGAGAACAGCGACAGTAGCCACACCCACTACAGCAGAGAGGACCAATCGGATCACAGCTTCAGTAAAACCACAACAGTCGACACCACCTGAAGGACAGAAAGAGAAAAGAGGCTTTTAACTGATGTTGCAGCTGAAATACAACAAAAGGGACAAATTAAGTATAAACATACATGTGACTCACCTGCACACGTGTGACAGAGTTGAGTGATGTGTAGATGTTGTGTGTGGTTTGTGATGGGATTGTTGACCACACATCTGTATGTGTTTGTGTCCTGATATTCCACCTCCAGAGGTAGAGAGAGTCTGATGTTGAGATCAGACACACTGATGCTGGAGTGTATAATGCTTCCGTTATACCAGGAGACGCTCACATGTGACACATTCATCATTGAACACAACAATACACATTTTGATGATGAAGATGATGAAGAACAGTCTCTGACGATGACAGGAACAGACAGACGAGCTGGAATAAATGCAAAGAATCACATTAATTAACAGCAAACACAATTTTATTTTAAAGATTTTTTTAAAGACATTTTTAAGTCCTAAACCAGTTTATGTTTATTATAAGTTTGTTTTAAAGGGGTGCTGCAATGGTGTACATACACTCCCCCAGCGATCCTACAGGTTTCGCAAAGTTTTTTTCGAACATGAAAAATCGTTACGTTACAACATTTCTTAGTCCCTTATTGGACAATTCTCCCGGAAAAGCACGCGGCACGCCCACGCATCAGCCAACGAGAGCGGGAGAAAGAGCATGTGCAGACGTCACTTTCACTTGTGTGCAGGAGAGAGAGAAGTTCAGCTGTGTTGTTTGTTCACTGCATTTGGGTGATGGATGTTCTATAAACGGTGATATAACGCTGGATTTGGAGATGGTCTGAAACTGATATATGGAGCCGTCCCAGCGCTAAAAGATGCCAGATGAACTGATGTCTGTGTTTTCTTGGCAATGGGCGCGCACTTGCTTTAGTTCCGCCCCCCCCCCCCCCCGAACGCATAGCATGTTTCCGGAAATAATCGTATCTGTCTTTTATAAATATGATCAAACTAAATACTCTGCGGATATTTGAAGGGTGCGATCTGTAAGTACTCAACATGAGATATACAGAAACTGTCAGAGTTATGGCCACTTTAACGCACATTCACATCAACCTTTATTTATTTAAAATGTTTTATACTTTAAGGATTATGCTGTTTGAAATGTATTACTGTCAACTCACCATAGACAGTCAGATTGAAGTGTCTGATGAGAACAGAAGGTTGTCTGTAGATCTCAGCTTTATAAAGTCCAGTGTGTTGAGTTGTGATGTTTGTGATGATGATAGATCCAGTCTGAGGATTCAACTCTAAATTATTCTTCAATCTCTCATTGATAAATGATGTTTTATTGATGTCTCTGTTAAATTCAGCTATAAACTCATCTGGACTCTCAACACAAAATATCCACAGTATCAGATCATCTGTCTGTAGTTCAGTATCAGTGTGTAGAGTAACAGAATGTCCCTCCATCACTGACACTGACTTCACTTCATCACCAAACACACCTGAACAACACAAACACAAACATTATAGAAACTGTAAAAGAGTTTATTAAAACACAACTAAACACCACGTATGTAAATAAAGTTAAAATAATAAAATAATTGAATTTGTATAAGAAAGTATCTGATATATCTGAGAGTTTAGTAATATAGCCGCCTCCTGCATGTGCAAGAAGTAAATGTGTGAAGACAAAACATCTCTCACCGTCCAAATGGCAGAAGAATAAAGACAGGAGAACTATCAGACGAGACATTTTCTGACACATTTGTGAAGGTTTTTATCTGCAAACTATTATTAAAGTGACAGAGAGAGAGAGGATTTAACACAGAAGCGTCTCTAGAGTCTTTCTGCTGTGGGTGTGTTTATGATGTATATTCACAGTTTGTCTCTCCACCACACCACTGACACACACATCTATTTTAAACACATATCTATACAATAAACTTCACAGAATTAAAATATATTTAAGAGCAGCACTAGTATAACCTGTGATATTGTTTGTATGGTACATACACTTCTTGTGAAGAAGCAGAACACATGTGATCAAATATGGATTTATGACAAGAAAAAGCATCAAATATTAGAATATTAGTCATGCTACTATACACAGTGCCAACATAAATGTCATGTAGAGTATTATCTGCAGGCTGTGAGTTGTGAAAACCACAAGTAAACATAAAGTTCAGAGTTTCTTCATCTGTGGTCAGAACACAGACGTCAGTCAGCATCTGCTCATCCTCCATAATCCCCCCGGCCCCTCCACACACGCTAAGAGAAGTATGATTATTAAAGAAAAATTATGATTATTGATCAAGGTGCTTAATCTTTTTAGAAATTGCTAAAAAAAAAAGTAATTATATTAACAGGGACTGAATTTTATTATTAATAAACACACTGGCAGAAAACAAATCATTTCTATTAGAATTATTTAGCACACATAAAAGGACGCAATACTGCTCTGACAGAAAGTGAACTCGTGTGTCCTGCAGTGTCCTCACATGAACACTAGAGGTCTCTCTCACACACTTCTGTGATGTACTGACGCAGACTGTCACTGAAGGACTCATATCATGAAGAATTAATGTCATTTGATGTTCTGGCATATAATACGTCTTTTTAGATACGTAAGATGTACTTTAAAACATACCGTAACCTCAAAGGAGTTCAGAGTTATTACGTGTTCTGTCAGTTCGGATATATTTGTTATTCTTAAAGAAAGATGTTATGTGGGATTCACTGTAATGGAATATGATCGAGGTGTTCAAATCAAAAAGTATCTATTCTGTACTACTACACTTTTGGGTTATTTGAGAAAATATTTTTCATAAGTGTATGAAAGCGAGAACAATGACCAGTGGTGCGGACGTTGATTTTATTGTGGACACTGCACGATCTAGTTATAGAATGGTCCATTGGCTCATGTCTTCTAAATGTCTTGTACCGTCACATGGATTCAGATCCGGTGTTCTGCCAATTTATGCATCCCTGTCAAATTCTGCTACCTCCATACAAAACAGGACTAACCCCTCCCCCAACCCAACCCTTACACCTAAATAACCCCTCCCACAACCCAATCACAACACGAGGGTAGCACATAGGGATGGGCGATACCACAATTTTTTTATTCGATTCGATACCGATACTTTTTCTTGAAATGTTACCGATGCCGATACCGATACTGATGCTTTTTTAAAATAAAAATCTAATTACAATTAAAAAAACAAATTACATACTTGTACTGGCTACTAATAACAAATTTATTAAAAAAGCAATTTAAACAAATAAATAAACTGTTTAAACAACCTTCTTAAAAAAATATTGATTAAATAACATAAATCCTAATAAAATGAACAAAAAATGTGCATTTTTCACTGTCTTTTTATTTTTAAACAGGCCATTTTTCTTAGGCTTTAACATTCTTTTTGTACTATTACATACAGTATTTAAAAAAAATTATATATTGATTAACTAGCAAAAATCTTAATACAATTAACAAAATTACAAACAACATAAACTGTGCATAGTTTCACTTGTGTTTCACTTCAATTGCTGATTAAGAATTCCTTATCTTTAAATTGTAGATTAGAGTTTAAGAAAAGCAACATGTCAACATCTCTGTTTGATGCGGAAGTGTGCAATGCATGCGTGTTGTGTATGTGTACGTACCTGAATATCACGTGACCAAGTGGCTCGCGCTGCGCAGCCGGCGACCGATCCGTGCGTGACGTCAAACTGCCGCGAGAGCTACTTTCATAATATAGCGTTCACTGATCGGCATGCGCAGAGCTAACATTTAGTTATGCTGAAACTATTAATGTAATTAACAAGATAATCGATACTTTTCAGAAAATATCGATACCTAAATAGCAGCTTTTGAATATCGATGTATCGATACTGCAGCATCGATGTGCACATCCCTAGCTAGCACACATTTATGGGTATCATAAATTGGCAGAACACCGGTCCTCCCTATAAGCAGACTACGCAGGCTGCGCAGGGCCTCTGCACCACCAGGGGGCCCCCTTGAGTACCGAATTAAAACTATACTATACGCTATTTTTATAACTTGCGGATTAAACATTACAGGAATCATTTGGAAATTTCCTTTATAATACTTCATTTATTTAATTACTTTGACATACTCGGTCTCGGACATCATGTAGTGCGCGGCAGGTGATGACATGCACGTGATGATGCACGTTATATGACCATGGCTATAAAACGGAGCTATCCGTCTGTAGCGGAAAAAAACACCAACAACGCGAAGCAAAAGAACAAGAAAGCACGTGTTGTACTATTTTCAAAGTCTTATTTAGTTTTGCCAAATTATGCAAGTACAGATTTACAAATCCAGTATTTATCCACTGGCATAAAGTTGGTTGGACGTTCGTTAGTCTGAATTTAGGGACCGTCTCCAAAGTTACAAAGGCTACACATGAATATACACGTTTCTAACTTCAATAGCATTTAAAGGAATGACTTAGTCACAAAACCATCTGTACAGTGTTCATGTGGGTGTCACCACTGCAATCCCCATGATGATATGTCATTTTTGTGTCATCATCACATTTAGGGGTGATTTAAGGATGATGTCCTTTGTGGCTGCTGTGATCTAGAATGGCTTTACAGTATTGCTTCTGCTAAACAGTGTATATGCAGAATTACATGAACATAAAGTGAACTCTTGGACTGCCAGGGCTTAGGGTGATTTGGTAAACTCACTATGAAGGGCAAGAGAGCCCATGTCACACCTCTGCTCATCTCTGTGCACTGGCTCCCATTTGCGGCTCACATTAAAGGGATAGTTCACCCAAAAATGAATTGTTCCAAACCTGTATACATTTCTTTGTTCTGCTAAACACAGAACAATGGGTCTACGGACGCTTTCACGAACAAATCATGTTTCACAAAAACTTTCATACTAAAATTTATTCTGAATATAAGAGAAAAGATAGGAAGAGTTGAAAGCACACGTACGCAAAAATCATCATTCTCTTTCTTTCCTTCTCTCTCTCCCTCTCTCTCTCTAAGACAAAATTACAAAATGCATGTGTCATCTTAGGATAATAGTTATATTTTAAATAATATATAATTACGTGTAGATGTATATTTAATTTTACAATTATTTCATCATATACAGTGAAAGAATAATAAAATCTAGGTTTCTCTGAGTAACAGCGCTTCTACAGCTGGCTAACGAGAACTCTTTAAACTACGTGTCTGTATAAAAGGTGTTTTATTGTGTATGAACTGACTTTGAGGACTGTGCACTTGGAAATACTTGCGAGAGTACGTCTGTAGACAGCGTCACATGGGGTTGCCTGACTTATGTGACGACAGGTGGTAAAGGAAAGGTTGTGCGGAAAGCCCTAATATGGAGATGGACTGGGTGTGTTTTATGCAAATGACTAAACTCATGCACACGGCCGCTCATTTAGAATACTCCAAAATTCACCAACATTAGGATGAGTTTAAGAACAAATTCATGTGCATACGCATGTGTTGTGAATTAGGCGGAAAGTTTTCGTGGGAGGTTCAAATGTACGTATAAATACGAAAAATCTACGCAATTATTAGTGAATGAGACCCAATTTTGCTGAATATCAGTAACCAAGCAGATCTCATCCCCCATTTACTGCCATAGTAGGGAAAATAAATATTATGGGAGTCAATGGGGGATGAGATCTGTTTTTCCAGATATATATTTTTTATTATTATACCTTTATTTTACCAGGAAAGGACTCACTGAGATTAAAATCTATTTTCCAGGAGTGTCCTGGCCAAGATAGGCAGCCGAGTTTGCATATACAAATAGACAACATATAACATACATTACAAAAACCAACATATAACCATTTTAAAAACAATTACACACCAGTAAATTGCTCTCTAGATTACATAATAAGGATTTAAAGCAATTATAAGAGACCAAATTGTGTAACTTCATCTCCTTTTGGAGAAGATTCCAATCAGAAGCAGCAGCGTATTTGAAAGAGGTTTTACCAAGATCAGTTCTGACAAAGGGCACACAGAGATTATAATTTGAATGAGAACGTAATGAATGATTTCCAAACAAAGTTCTTTGTATGGAACGACAGAGATAATTTGGCAAATGACCCAAAATTGCCTTATATATCAACAAATGCCAATGCATTTTTCTCAGAATTCTCAAGGAAGGAATATCTTCCTGCGTGTTCAGCAGAATAAAGAAATTTATACAGGTTTGAAATGACAAGAGGGTGAGTAAATGATGACAGAATTTCCAGACCTACACCCCATCCAGAAGTCTGCGGTCAGTAAACGATCAGCGCCTCGTTGTACCTTCACAGAGAGGCATGAGATCTATCTCAAGGACATTTTCATTCACTGTTCCCAGCTGGTGGAACGATCTTCCTATTTCCATCAGGACAGCTGGCTCAATCTCACATTTCAAAAAGCAGCTGAAGACCCACCTCTTCCATGAGCACTTAACTGTCTCTTAAAATCTCTTCTTCTTTATTCTTTCTCTAATGTTCTCTGTTTGCTTGCTTATACTATCTTAACGATGTATCCAAAGCATTGTATTACTGGCACTTCTCGTGAACATTGCTTTACTTAGACCAGGGGTCGGCACCCCGTGACTCTCGAGCCCCATGTGGCTCAGGGGGACACCCTGCTGTGGCTCTCTGCAGTCTTTATAAGGCCCTGTTTATGCCTGGTATTAAGATGCGTTTTGGTCCATCGGATCACAAGTGGATGAAAGAGGCACATACCCGTGTACACCTGCTGCTGTAATCCGTCTATTTTGTCCAATTTTGACCACTACTGTCCTGATTTCTTCAAGAAATATCTGAAAAGGCATACACATTTACCCAGCCATACACCCTGGCTGGGTAAATGTATTTGCTTTTTCAGATATTTCATTCGAATAGACGAAATAAGGGCATGCAATGTACATATGAGCGTGACCGGAGATGACAGAAAAAACATACAGAGAGCCACGGTTTTATTTCTGCTCTGACAGATGTGAGACAGCACAGAACACTGAATGCGTGTGTAAGGAATGGAATGGTGAGAAAACATTGTGCTTGGTACGTTTTTCGTCTTTAAACCAAACTTTTAGGTCTTTAGCTGGCATAGCTTAAAGGGGTCATATGGCGCGAACACGTGTTGTTCTGTGTCTTTGATGTGTTATAAGTCGCTCATGCATGTATTAGACACGTAAAGTTGCAGAAATGAAAGTGTGGGAACAAAAGAGTCATTCTATGTAAAAGCGAATGCTCACCCAGACCTGCCTGAAACACCTCGTGTAGCCACACCCCCACAAATCTACGTCAGTTGGTGGTCTGATTTGACTGAGACCGCCCAAATGTAGACGCAAGTAAGGTGGGCGTACCTGTCAGTACAACTGAAGAGGAACCTGATGTTCCAAATATGGTCAGAGGCGTCACATTTCCCTCACACGCTTGCAGTATTCCACCAATCACTTGCAACACTCCCACTTCTTGCCAGGGACAAAAATGTATAAATTGTTAACATCTGAATACAATAAAAATCTCACTATATTACTGGGTAACTACTACCTTACATGCATAACCTGTGTTATGGTAATTTAAAGGTTACCTATATTTTGCAGTTCCAGACAAATTTTATTTGGTGGGAGAGGGCCCAAAATGGCTCTTTTGGTCGCAAAGGTTGCTGACCCCTAACTTGGACGAATCTTACGAATGTAAGTCTGCCAAATGAATAAATGTAAATGTAAGGGCAGAGACCAAGGACATACTGTATTGAGCACTATAAATATGTGTATGTTCAAAACGCTTGAATGAGGAAGTAAGAAATGGCATGTGACATTTTAACAGGAATGTAACCAGAACACTACATCAGTTGTTGTTGTTCCTTCAAACTATTGTTTGATTTATGTGTTAAAACAACCTCAAGAACCTATGTTAATTTTGTAATAAGACTAAATCCTCTTTCTTTTGTTAAGGACTGTTGGCTGAACGTCTCACGCATTTGGAATCACTTCAGCAGACTGAATATGAGTCAATATGAAGGTCTGGCTATGCGAGACTTCTGGGGACATAAGTGGACAAACAAAAATGTCTTCGCAAAAAAGTGAAGATACCCTTTTAAAATCAGTTAACCAATCACGACCAGACTGAGACCTGGTAAGATCAGCAAAGCAGTTTAGATTAGAAGCATATAAGGCTGCAATGTTGGCACCGATAGCAGTGCTGCGCCAGTGTGCTCTCGACCGCACAAGTTCACTTCCTGACATTTGCCTGTCCTGCTCTGTCTTCATCCAGCGTTTTCCTGTCACTCTTTAATATCCTGTCCTATTAAAGGCATAAAAACTTCATAAATACGAAACAAAACAAAAACAAACTTTGTAGGGAGGGTGTGTGTTTTCATGATGAGAGATTGGGCAGCAGCCATACATATAACCACACCTACAAACAGTACATTTAGTTTCATTTTCATGTAACAGCTCAGATCACTTACAGACAGCAGTCTAATCGAGGTTGTGCTGAAGATGATGATCATCACAGATCATCATCTAGAGCACAACGGCATTTAAAAAGTAACCATTTTCAAATAAAATTGTTACTTTTTAAAACAAAAAACTACTTTTTGCAATTTTATTCATTTTTGTCTCAATATTTTTTGTGTTCTGAAATCAGCACCATGGAATTATGCTTAATTTTTCTCTCGTATCTGACTTGTTTGATTGTGAATGGTAAGTGTATATTTTATGGCTTTTTTCTCTTTCAGTTGTTGGATCACAGCTGCTCATGTGACACTTCAATTGGTTTTAATCATATTTAAAGCTTTCTTGTAGATTTAAGATCTTTTGTGTTTTTCAAATTTCAGTCGACTCATTTTAGACATACAAATACGTTTTATGTTGTCAGGCAGGCTATAATATGTAAACTCTTTGGTTTACATCTCATTTGTATCTGAAAGACGTCATAATCTATAACTACAAAGCTGTTTTTACGGAATACTCCATAAACTGTTAAACATGTAAGGAGTAATGTCCAGGCAGCCGGTTGTTATGGCAGTCATAATCCCCGACAGTGTGATCAGGAGGTGAAGCCGAGGGTCTTGTATCTCACTGAAGGGGATTATTTCACAATAACAGCCGGCTGCTTGTACATTATCCCGCTTATGACACGCCTACTTCACACACAAGAAAAAAACTGGACATGAAATGTGAATTTGAAATATTTGATGAGCTCATTTTTACCGAATGCAGACCTTCCGCGAGGAAAAGCTGTTTAGTTTCGGTTTTAAAGTGAGAAACGACATTCAAATGTCAGGAACAGGCACATTGGTTTAATCATTAGTAAATATAATGTCATGTTATTAAAAGACATATTTATAATTCATTTTTGTGTAATATTAAACTGCCCCTCTCAAAATGATTTGCAGCATCCGGGTTACAGGGTGTTATTAGTTTTGAGCGATAACAACCCTTGGAATGTCGCGACTGGCCAATCAGAATCAAGCATTCAAATGAGCCGTGTAATAAAACACAATAATCTGTTCAATACATGAAGCAGGTTTATCGGGTTATCAGTCCCAGTTGGCCATTTCTGGTTTCTCTGAGGCGTGGCTTGTTTTGTTTAAACCATAATAAGTCAGGGCTCCCAAGCAACCTTATATAAGTCTTACATGTAGTTTCAGCTGGTTATTAAGAATGTTTTGGAATAGACTTTTGCAATAACATTTTTTAACATGTCTGATGAAATCCAACAGTGAAGTCAACAGTTTAAAATGTTCATTTGATAACAGGGGTCACAAATATACTGGAACATACTGATGATGCCAGAAGGTAGCAGTGACACTGGAAGAAGATAAATCGGTGCTGTGCTGAATTTTGACTCCCTGTGAAATTATAAGTCCTTTTCTGTTGTTTTTTCACACCACAGGGTGTAGAACAGAGATAAAGGGTGTAATTGAATCCACCCAGTAGGCTATCTGGTTTCTAGATCCAAACGCACACACACAGCGCCATCTAATGGGTAAAATATGACAACATTCACATCATGTATAGAGTACTTCTAACTCAATCTTCCACTTCCACTATTTTTCAACCGTAAATGGCTGGAGTTCAAGTACTTAATGATACCAGATGAGTAGCAAATATCTCTATCCACACTATATGTGTTATTTGGTTTTAAATCTATTCATTTTTATAAGCCGGGTTTTTAATTTTTACGCATTTTTATGTCCAAAGTTCTTTCCTGATTCTTCTTTCCAGCCAAAACTTTCCTGTGATGAAATATGACCATAAATTAACTTAATAGGGGTTAGTTGGAGTGATCCAACTTTGCACATTACAAAAGTATTTACAGACAATAGTGATGTTTATAATGCCTCATTATTAGCATGTGTGATATATTTTAAATATATTGGCTTTAATATTTATATTATGTGGTAACTGTTTTAGCAGTAGGGTACAACGCTCATCATACCTTCACAGGCTCTCATACCTTATTGCTTACATATATATGGTATAGTAAAATAGAGTCTGTGTTTGTGTTGTTCAGGTGTGTTTGTGTTTGTGTTGTTCAGGTGTGTTTGGTGATGAAGTGAAGTCAGTGATGGAGGGACATTCTGTCACACTAAACACTGACGTCATCAAACACAAAGATGATCTGATCGTGTGGCGTTATGGACCTGAAAACACACTTCTTGCAACAATCAATGGAAAGGCCATTAACACCCAGTTATATGATGGTGATGATGGGAGATTCAGAGACAGACTGAAGCTGAATGATCGGACTGGAGATCTGACCATCAGTGACATCAGAACCTCAGACTCTGGGCTCTACACACTGAAGATCAGCAGCAATAATAGAGTCTCATACAAGAGGTTCAATGTTACCGTCAGTGGTGAGTATTTCAGATTCAATCTACTTTCTAAAGTGTACATGTCATATATCAAACGTGCTTTTTCTCACAATGTTTAAATGTTTGTTCTGAGTTCTGAATATAGTTCTTTGTTTAAAGCATTAGCACTGTGAGCCTTTTGTTCATGAGGAGTTACTGAAGAACATGTTCTGTAGTGAGAATAGATGTTTTGCAGTGCTTTATGTTTCTCATGTGTGCAGTTATATAGAAATGAGCTTTGATTTCCTGCAGCACAGGTTCTATTACTCCACCACCGGACGTCTGTCTGGAAAATCACTGGTCGCATTGATTCTCATTGAGACATCATTAATCAGTGTGAATCTGTGTGTGTTTGTGTCTTCAGGTGTGTTTACAGGTGATGTGAAGTCAGTGTCAGTGAGGACAGGACATTCTTTTATTCTCTACACTCATGTTCTTAAAGAGAGAGATGATGTGATGGAGTGGAGATTTGGAGCTGAAAACACACTTGTTGCAAAAATCAATGAAACGACTTTTACACCATCTACTGATGAGAGATTCAGAGACAGAGTGAAGCGGGATGATCAGACCGGAGCTCTCATGATCAATGACACCAGATCTCATCACTCTGGACTTTATCAATTGAGGATCAACAGCAATAATAAAGTCTCATATAAGAAGTTTGATGTTACTATCCATGGTGAGTCTTTCAAATTCAATATATTGTATATGTGTGTACTTTTAACAAAGAACATTATAACTAATAAACAATATTTTTTTGTTGTATTACATTTACATTTAGTCATTTAGCAGACGCTTTTATCCAAAATGACGTACAAAGTAGGGGAAAACACTGTGAGAGTTAATTTGACCCTTTTTAACACTGGCGATTTTGCTGTGTAGAAGCAATTTGTGCAACAAAAAAACAACAATATATAGGTGCAGTAAAACTGGTCTCGAATGCAAACCTCCCATGAGTAAAACCTTCAAGGTAAGTAAAAAATGTTTTGTGCCCATAACAAGTGCTTTCTTCCACCGCATAGAAGACAACTGAATGCTTGTTCAAGCGCCTCTATACTCGAACAACCGCATAAACTTTAAGATACGAAAAGACAGTATTTATGTGCATGTTTACAGCTGGTCTATTCACACCATAGACTGGATAAAACATGGATGTAGTGTGCATGACATCACCTGTAGGTTTGTGAAGAGTGTTTTTGAAACCTAAACTTTAAAACCTTTACCGGCTCGGTTAAAATACCATCATACAGTATGCGCACACCTACACTAACACTGAGCATGTATAACCCAGCACACAGCATTGTTTTGGATATCTGGTAAGTTCTGTATCAAAATATATATCATAAAAGCTGTCTAATCACGTTGCGACTTTACACTCACCTAAAGGATTATTAGGAACACCATACTAATACGGTGTTTGACCCCCTTTCGCCTTCAGAACTGCCTTAATTCTACGTGGCATTGATTCAACAAGGTGCTGAAAGCATTCTTTAGAAATGTTGGCCCATATTGATAGGATAGCATCTTGCAGTTGATGGAGATTTGTGGGATGCACATCCAGGGCACGAAGCTCCCGTTCCACCACATCCCAAAGATGTTCTATCGGGTTGAGATCTGGTGACTGTGGGGGCCATTCTAGTACAGTGAACTCATTGTCATGTTCAAGAAACCAATTTGAAATGATTCGAGCTTTGTGACATGGTGCATTATCCTGCTGGAAGTAGCCATTAGAGGATGGGTACATGGTGGTCATAAAGGGATGGACATGGTCAGAAACAATGCTCAGGTAGGCCGTGGCATTTAAACGATGCCCAATTGGCACTAAGGGGCCTAAAGTGTGCCAAGAAAACATCCCCCACACCATTACACCACCACCACCAGCCTGCACAGTGGTAACAAGGCATGATGGATCCATGTTCTCATTCTGTTTACGCCAAATTCTGACTCTACCATTTGAATGTCTCAACAGAAATCGAGACTCATCAGACCAGGCAACATTTTTCCAGTCTTCAACTGTCCAATTTTGGTGAGCTCGTGCAAATTGTAGCCTCTTTTTCCTATTTGTAGTGGAGATGAGTGGTACCCGGTGGGGTCTTCTGCTGTTGTAGCCCATCTGCCTCAAGGTTGTGCGTGTTGTGGCTTCACAAATGCTTTGCTGCATACCTCGGTTGTAACGAGTGGTTATTTCAGTCAAAGTTGCTCTTCTATCAGCTTGAATCAGTCGGCCCATTCTCCTCTGACCTCTAGCATCAACAAGGCATTTTCGCCCACAGGACTGCCGCATACTGGATGTTTTTCCCTTTTCACACCATTCTTTGTAAACCCTAGAAATGGTTGTGCGTGAAAATCCCAGTAACTGAGCAGATTGTGAAATACTCAGACCGGCCCGTCTGGCACCAACAACCATGCCACGCTCAAAATTGCTTAAATCACCTTTCTTTCCCATTCTGACATTCAGTTTGGAGTTCAGGAGATTGTCTTGACCAGGACCACACCCCTAAATGCATTGAAGCAACTGCCATGTGATTGGTTGATTAGATAATTGCATTAATGAGAAATTGAACAGGTGTTCCTAATAATCCTTTAGGTGAGTGTATACTTATGCTGTTAGGTTCAATACGTTTAGGTTTGTTGTAAAAATGCCAGTGTGAATGCTAAGCAAAGCAGGACAACATTTTTTTTTTTTTTTCATCCGGACCAAAATAACCAAGAGAACCGAACTACAAATGTGAACACACCCTAAAGTTAATCCTGATGTGAAATTCTCACAGCAAAATTTCTCTGCAACTGGAAATCTTTTGGGTGAAATATCTGATCATAATGATTCCAGCTGAGACTTCTTTTCATTCTCACAAAATGCACAGAACCATGTCTGAGCCTAAAGACAGGCTAGCTGCAAACATTGATTGATTGATTGATTGATTGATTGATTGATTGATTGATTGATTGATTGTTAAAAGTGCATTAGTCTTTTAGATATTCTACTATGTGTTTTCTACTATATGTGTTAATGAAATTAATATCTGTCTATTCTGTTTCTTTTTATCCTAGTTCATTCTCATGTAGATTCTCGTGTCCTGTGGGTCTGGGTAATTCCAGTTGTACTTCTTCTGATCTCTATCTGTGTCTGTGTCTATTTACACTGGGTCTGTGTACGCAAACCAAGAGGTGATAAAGCACTTACAGTTTTACCTTCAGATAACATGCCAACAAAACATCTTTCACAATTTTGACATCGCTGCTAATGAGGGCTTCATATAATGACACTTTATTTTTCAGTAGGTAATTCAAACGCTCTGACAGATGACGAAAGCAGCATAAACTCCAGCACCACGCTTGATACAGAAGCTTCAAGGTGTCTGAGGAGCATGTGATTGATAATTGTGCAGGGTAACTGAAATTGCATTAAATCGGGTTTTTTAACCAAGATTAATTTGCAAGATTTTTATTCCACTACATTTAAGTTCCCTGTTATAAGGTTACCTGCAATTTAGTAAATTCCCTGTTTATTCCCATTAATTCCCATATTTCCCTGTTAATTATTCCCGGAATTTTGCAACCCTTGTCTTGATAGATCTGGTTAGAAACATACATTTATTTTATTTACTAACCCTTACTAAGTTTTATGCATTGTGACGACCTCTGCTGTTCGTTTTGGGAGTTGTTTGCGAGAAGCAGCTCCAATTAGCGGTCAATGATGTGCATCTGGTGTGGTCATTCCTTTCGGGGAGGACTTTCATTGGCAGTTTGGGCTTTTTGTTTTGTGTTGGATGTTTTGCAAATACATTTTATAGACAACATCTTATTACATTCTCAGCCATGCATCTAACACTACACACTGACATTACTGACTGCTTCAGATATACTGTAGATTTTATTTGAATATTGTTTTGCTTTGCAATTTAATGTTTAACTTTAATCTTTTCTGTTAATAATAAAGTTTTGTTTTAAGCCTGATACTTGGTTTGCGTGTGTCCCTCGTATTTGTTGCGTCCCTTGAGCTATGGGTCGTAACATGCATTTATTACATATCATTTATCATATATTAATTTACCGTAAATATTAATTCATTTATTTTATCCATTTATTATTCACTTTTATTCTTATTATTTGTCACACTTTGTCCTTATTTTTAATACTGTTTTATCTTCTGTTGGGTGCTGTATTGTCTTTTATGCTGATATGAATCTCCAATGGTCTCCATCTCAAGGTGCATAATAACGTCACAAGACAACGTTTTGATACGGTAAGGCAGCTGGTGAAGTAATTAACACTGGGTGTAGTTGTGGAGTTGCAACATACAACAGGAGAAACTTTGGGGGATGTATCATAAAGCAATAAAACCCACATTCCTTGCTGGAATGATATCCTGCCCTTTCCCCAGGGGTTGCTGATGCCTAGGAACTGAACCCCCTCTTCTTATCACACCTCTCCCCTCCCTTTCATCTCATCAGGCCCTGAACACTGGAAATGTGCGTACACATGTAATGCTGTGTATATCATTTATTGTCATGTTGTGAAGACTTGATCATCATGTGGTATTGTTTTAAAGGTCATGGTGCCATGGGTAAAAGGGTCTAATTCCTTCAAACCTAACAAAGAGTGTATCAGAGATTTTTAACTTTAGGACATAAACTGCACTCCTCTAAGAGGTGTGGCTTTCTCAGTGAGTCTTTTTTACATATAGATTGAGATCCCATTTGATGCTCTCTTCAGTCACGAGAAACCAAACAAACTAAATTCCACAATGACCATTGAAATTATGACTCTTTGTTTCATCTGGGTATCTCAAAGTTCATAATAACGTTACGAGACAATGTTTTGATACCGTAATCTTACATGGTTAATAACACCTATTGAATCTGTTTCTAGTCAGATGAAATTGGACAGAGCTAGACTGAGCATTAAAGCACAACAATAAACCATCTTTCATTTTATTCAACATCACTTCGTCTCCTGCCTGCTGTTCTTTCCTTCATCTCTGTATCTACCTGGTGGGTGATTTGAAGTATTCACTCACAACGGAGTTAATATTTTCAGATTGAATAAGTTCCTGACAGGGAGAGATGTAGTGAAACTGGACTCCAATTTTGGATCTATAAGATCTGCAATGTAAAGTAGAGATACTGTGTCTAACAGAAACGTGGTTAGATACATGAATAACTGATAATGAGATAAGGGTCAGTAAGTATAATATAATTTGGAAAGACCGGAACAGAAAAGGTGGTGGTGTTTGTGTTTTTATTCACGAAGATTTACACTGACATTTAATCATTTAGCAGACACTTTTATCCAAAGCGACTCACAGAGAGTATAAGGAGCAATAAGCGATATGTCATACAGGAGCAATAATACAATAGGTGCTCATACCAAGTTTCTAGTTTCAACAAAAGCCAGAACAATACCTGTTGACAGAAAGAGAGAGGGTTAGTGTTTTTTTATTTGTCTGTCAAGTAATCACAGAAGAGATTTGTTTTAAGTAGTTTTTTGAATGTTGTGAGAGATGTGGTTGACCGGACCGAGTCAGGAAGGATGTTCCACCAGGAAGGAGTTGTCTATCCAGTGATAGTCCTGTAGGCAAGCATTAGTGACTTGAATCTGATACGGGCTTCAACCGGTAGCCAGTGGAGAGAGATGAAAAAGGGCGTCACATGGAAGACGAGGCGTGCCGTTGCATTCTGTATCAGCTGGAGCGGTTTGATAGCCTTTGCAGGAAGACCAGCAAGGAGAGCATCGCAGTAGTCCAACCTCGATATTACAAGGGCCTGGACAAGGAGTTGTGCCGCATGCTCAGTGAGATAGGGTCTAACCTATCTAAGGCATATCGGCATGACCACGTTGTCCCAAGGAGAAAAGGAGGGGTCCAAGCACCGATCCCTGAGGGACCCCAGTGATCATGTGGTGAGCAGTGGACAGTGAGCCCCTCCATGACACCCTGAAGGATCTGCCGGAGAGGTAGGATTTGAACCAGCGGAGAGGAGAGCCTGAGATTCCTAGTGATGACAGGGTTGCTAGCAGTATCTGTTGATTGACAGTGTCAAACGCTGCAGATAGGTCTAGCAGAAGCAGGACCGAGGATTTAGATTCCGCCTTGGCTAGCAGCAGTGCTTCTGTGACCGAGAGCAGTGCAGTCTCAGTGGAGTGGTTTGTTTTGAGTCAGACTGCTTGTCATCCAGTAGTTTATTCTGGGATAGGTAGGAAGACACCTGGTTGAAAACTGCCCTTTCAAGTGTTTTTGCAATAAATGGGAGGAGAGAGACAGGTCTGTAACTGTCGGTAGTAGAGGGGTCTAATGTGGGTTTCTTCAGTAGGGGCGTGACCTGGGCCCGTGAGCAGGGAGGTGTTGATGATGTGTGTGAGTGCAGGTGCGAGTGTGCTGGATGTGGCCTGAAGGAGATGGTTGGGTCAAGGGGACAGGTGGTGGGGTGGCTGGAGAGAAGTCTGGTGACTTCAGTGTCAGTCAGTGGGGTGAAAGAGGAGAGTTAAATGTTTGAAGTGAGGGTGGTGTGTACCGAGGTCTGAGGTGCTGAGAATTGTTTGCTGATGGATGATTTTTTCTCAGTGAAAAATACAGCGAAGTCCTCCGCAGTCAAAGATGAAGTGGGTGGGGGAGGAGGGGGGCAAAGAAGAGAGTTAAACATCTTGAAAAGCTGCCGAGCGTTAGGTGCATTGCTTACCTTGACGGTATAGAAAGACGTTTTAGCTGTGGTAACACTAGCAGAGAAGGAGGAGAGTAGTGACTGGTAGTCCCTTAGGTCAGCAGGATTCTTGGTCTTGCGCCATTTCCTTTCAGCAGCCCCGAGTGTACTCCGTCGTTCCCGGAGGATGTCAGCGCGAGCTGGTATGGAGGACAGACGACAAAGGTTATCTAGACAGGATGTAAGTGTTGAGCATAGGGTGTCGGTGGCAGTGTCAGCATCTAGAGATGCAAAGTTGGAGGGAAGAGAGGATGTCACTTTAGCAGAGAGGGTGCTGGGGGAGAGAGAGCGAAGGTTCCGTCTAAAATAAACGGGTGGTGGTGTAGGTGTAGTGCATGTAGGAAGGAGCATGTTGAAAGTGATGAAGAAGTGGTCAGAAATGTGAAGAGGTGTGACTTGAATGTTATCTGTGGTGGAGTTACGGGTGTAGATGAGATCAAGCTGGTTTCCTGATCTGTGAGTACAGGCTGTGGCGAGGCGCATGAGGTCGAACGAGGCGGTGAGGGTGTGGAAGTCAGAAGCATAGGGTTTCTCTAGGTGGATGTTGAAGTCCCCAAAGACTACTAGAGGGCCGCCATCCTCCGGGAATGATGAGAGCAGCACATGTAACTCTTCAATGAAGTTGTGAAGAGGACCTGGGGGGCGGTAAACTACAACAACACTGAGCTGAGTGGGAGAAGTGACATTGACAGTGTGGTATTCAAATGAATAGTTGTTGCATAGTGAAAACAGTGTGGAATATTTCCAATTATTGTTGATAAGCAAACCCGTGCCTCCTCCTCTTCCGGTTTGGCGCGGAGAGTGAGAGAAGGAGTAGTTTCTGGAGAGAGCAGCGGGTGTGGCTGAAACTTCAGGACCAATCCACGTCTCAGTAAGGTCTAGAGTGTGAATGTCAGACTGGCTAGCAAAAGCATGGATGAATTCAGTCTTGTTCACTGCTGACTGACAGTTCCAGAGAACCACACAGAGAGACAGAGGTGAGAATGGGACGCGCGGGAGAGTGAGCGCGTCGTGCCTTGCGTCTTGGGTGAGAACACTGTGGAGTACAGGAATAAACTGGAAACACATGTTGTTAGTATACAAGGAAAGAGAAAGCAAAGGTATCTTAAATCTACTAAAGTGCCTTGCAAGTGACATTGAGATTTAAATTTCAATGTGAATGATTTTAATGTGGAGGGAGACATGTTATGTTTAGACGTGTTGACTCCTAGATCAAAAGCCTTAATGTTTGCAGTTTGTTATCGACCACCGAATCAAAACTATCTTTATGGGTTTTTTGAACATGTGATGAGTATTTTAAATGGATCAATGACAAAGTAATGTATAATCATGGGGGATTTTAATACAGATGTTAGTCAGAAATCTGGAGAGGATTATAATGTTTTGATGCCAATATGTAATCAATTTAATTTATCTCAGATTGTTAATCAATCCACCAGAGTGTGGGAAAAGGGAGAGAAAATTATGGATTTAATGACAAAAAGAACATTGTACAGGAAAGAGTGTTGGAATACGGTATTAGTGACCACAATATCATTTTTTGTACACGCAAAACATGCAAACCTAAGTTTATAGAACATAAAACTGAATGGACTAGGACCAGGTTGTTAAAATATAACAATATAGATGATTTTAAGGAGCAACTCAGAACGATTAAATGGGGGAATATACAAAAGTTTAGTGGAGTAGAGGAGGCTGAATTTTTAAAAGTAGTTGATAGAGTTGCTCCCATCAGAGAGATGAGAATTAAACAAAGAACAAATCCATGGATGAATCAGACAATAATTGACACGATTAAGAATAGAAATAAGGCATTTTCTAATGTAGGAGGACAAAGGATGTTGATGATTATGAAGCAAATCTTTAGGAATTCAGTACAAAAAGAGATAAAAGTAGATAAGAGAAATCATATTTATGATCAATTAAAGGGTAGGTCTGGGAATTTTTTTATCTTTGTGGAAGGCTTTAAAGAAAGTTTTACCCATGAGCAAATCCGAGCCTATTGCTACTAAAATAGAATTAGTGGTTGATGGGAGTGTTACATTTTGAAAGGTGTAAACTGGCGAATATATTGAATGACTTCTTCACATCTGTAGCTACAAATTTAGTAGAAAAGTTCTCCCCGTGTACAGGAAACTGTAGCCCTATTCGCACAGGATTAGTATTATCTGGGAACCTCTGGTCATTTGTAATAATTGCAGAGATTGTCTGTCATCATGTTGCGCATTCGCACTGGATAAGTGAACTCTGTGATTTTACTCGAATTTACTGATTTATCTCCCGGAAATGACGTGAAGGCGCTTCCCTCTTTCTAAACATGGCACGAAAGAGAGCTTAACGCGGATGCGCTGTCTGACAGAGATTCATTCATTGACGCAGCCTTCAGCCCGTTACTGTACACACCAGACTGGACCTCGCGTTGCGTTTTGCCGCGTCCCACAGTTTAGAAGCGGTCTATCTCCATTGAACGCCTCAAAGCAACTGTTTCAAATCGCGCTTAAGTGGTTTAAAAGCCTGTACAGGAATAAGAGCGTGATTACATAATGTAACGCTAGACAAAGGATGTCAAAACAAACGGATGCTGCGTTAATTGCGTTAAATATTTTTCACGCGTTAATTTGAAATAATTAATCGCATGCGTTAACGCGTTACCGTTGACAGCCCTAGTGAAAGTCTTGTCGTTGTAGGTGTAGTTGTATGTAAACCGAAGAACGTTCCTTACCGCATGCTGCCATGCATGTCATCCATCTCCATATATTCCTTCTTTTTTGTTTCGCTCTTCTGATCCTGTCATGTTTTTTTACAGTGAATATTTTCTCTCTGCCAATAATATTGTTGTCTGGTATGTAGCGACATAACCCAGCACCCAAAAACACTCCAACGCAGCTTCCATTCTTTGCGTAAAATGACTGAAAAGGCGCACAGAAACCTTGAAAAAATGAGATACGATCCCGCCAAATCTTGTTCAAAATTTCAAATCACAGAGATGCCGATTCGCACTGGACTAATATTATCACAGGACCTCGGTGTTCCTCAAAATATGATAGGTAATTTGTGGGGGAATTTTTACTTGACAAATTACAGACATGGCCGTTTCGCACGGGATTAAGATCACAGACAATCTCTGCGATTATTACAAATGACCAGAGGTCCCCAGATAATACTAATCCTGTGCGAATAGGATTTATGAGTCTCAATTTGTTAGAGGGTTTTATCAAGGAAGATGGGTGTTGCCAAACTCATTTTCCTTTAGTAAAGTTACAACAGTAGATATTGATATGATATTACAGCAGTTTAAAGTAAATAAAGAAACAAGTTTAGATTAAATTCCTGCAAGCTTTTTAAGGTATGGAGCGAGCATCATAGCAACTACTCTGACACATATTGGTAATTTCTCACTAGAGAAAGCTATAGTATCTGCAGATATGAAAATAGCAAAAAATATTCCTTTATAAAAACCATTTGCAGATGTGATCCTGGTAGTTATCGACCAATTTCTATTCTTAGTCTGGCATCTAAAATAATAGAAAAGGTGGTATACAAACAAATTTGTAATTATGTATGTAGGTTAATTTATGATTTTCTGTCTGGTTTTGGACAGTCTTATTCAACCGAATCTTGTTTATTATATACACTGACCAAAATTATAAACGCAACACTTTTGTTTTTGCCCCATTTTTCATGAGCTGAACTCAAAGATCTAAGACTTTTTCTGTACACAAAGGCCTATTTCTCTCAAATATTGTTCACAAATCTGTCTAAATCTGTGTTAATAAACACTTCTCCTTTGCCGAGAGAATCCATCCACCTCACAGGTGTGGCATATCAAGATGCTGATTAGACAGCATGATTATTGCACAGGTGTGCCTTCTCTAGCATCTCTACAGCCTGAAACACTGTAGTGGAACAACCCTTACACAATTATACAAACAAGACGGCTTATTTTAGAACATTTAAAGACTAATATTTAGACTATTTAAATATTTTAGTTTATTTACATATCATGAGTAACCAACAACATTCTGCATAATGAATCAAAATTACTTTCCTACATTCCACTTACCCCATTATTGTATTTGTGCCCAAACACTATAGGAGTAACCAAATCATGCACTTATGGACTATTCTTTGTAGTACACAGTGTGAGTAATGTGTTCAAATTTACCATTTCCAAAAAAAAGGGCACTTCAAATACCTAGATGATGTACTAATTCAATCAAAAATATGAGGTGTGGAAGTTTTACACACTCAACAGTTGTAGTTGTAGTTTTGAGATAAGTGTGTGTGTGTTGAAAATAAGTTTTATTTATTTTCATTATATTTAGTAATGATTAATGTAATTATTGTAATGAATTAGTCATTTCAATCTTCTTTGTATAAAAAAATCTTTATATAAAAAATAACAATTAAAAATGATATGATAATGATAAAGTTATGCTTGCAAACTATATACCTATTTGAAGTTATGAACAGTCCAATAAAATGATTGTCACAAACAAGTAAAGGCATATTTATATTCATAGTTCCTGTCCTCAAACCATCAGTCACGAGGAATCAGAGAAATCACAAAGTTTGATCATCTTCTCATGACTCCTGCATACACCACATCATCCTCCACTGCAGCTCTCTGACAAACACAGAAAATATCAAAATAAACAGGTATAATATGCTTTCTCAAACTTGGAGTTGCGAAAAGAAAAGAATAATTAAAGGCAGTTTAAAGCTCAAAGTGTTTGTCATGATTTCTGTATAGGGTAAAATACCACTTATAGTCATGACCACTTTTCTCAAATAAATGTTTTATAAAATGGCTGATTCTGATTGGTCAGTTGTGACATTCTGAGGTCAGTTTTTATCTGATAACAACTGATCTCACAATTCCATCTGAGTACTGTGAGTCATCTTGACTGATACGTATATGTATCGCTGTCAGGTCCCGGGTCTGATCTCCTGCTTGTTTTGTGTCATGGCTCTGCTTCATTTAGTCATGTTTTTCTTGGTCCTGTAGCAGAGTCATGACAAAGTCTTTGGTTATGTGTGGAGAGAAACATGTTATTGTTCTTTTGACAATAATATACGTTCTCTCCAGTGTCTCGTCTCTGTTCCCGCCATCTCGTTTCCTTGTTATCTTTCCCTGAGTGTTTAATTACCCACACCTGCCCTGTGTTAATTATCCCTCGTTTGTATTCCCTATATAATACCCTCATGTTTCATTATCCTGTGTCGGTCATTGTATGTGTTTGGTGCCTGTACTGTGTGTGTTCCTGTACCGTGTGTTCCTGTACCGTGGTCGTGCTCTTGTCCGAGATCCTGTTCCTTGCCTGTTTGTCATCTGTGAGTTTGGTGTCCTGCCTTATTTTTCTCCTCCGTGTTTTTAAGACGTTGTGTCGAGTTTATTTTGTTAGTCTTTTGCCCCCTCGTGGGAAGTGTTTTGTTTTGTATTCCTCCTTTTTGTGCCTTAGTTCATAGTTTCCGTTTCATTTTTAGTCCTGTCTTTGTTACCCCCTCGTGGGTGTTTTTGTTTTGATTTAATAAAGTTTTGTGTTAACCCCTTCACCGCCTGCCTGCATTTGGGTTCTTTCACCACGATCGTGACAGAATGACCGACCTCAATCAGAACCCAGCGGGCAGCAAGATGGACGGCACGGCGTCGTCCTCACGGTCCGCTCAAGCCCGCTTGCTACTAGGTTTCCGCCAGGGGAACTACGGGAATCGGGAGTTCGCCGGGGCATTCTCGGCGGTGGCTGAGACGGCTGAGTTCAACGAGGCAGAGTTGAAGACAATCTTCAACTGCTGCCTCACTCAGCGCCTCACCCCGTCTGAGAAGAGGCTGCTGGGTCCCCTAGGGTTTGCGGCAATGGTCAGGTTCGTGGCCAACCGGGACGATCCCGGGGGTGGGGTTCCACGTGGGACTTCCACCTCGCGGTCGATCACGCCGGAGGGCCTCGACCTGACTGCCGCTGCCCGGGGGGACTCGGTACCCTCCGGCTTGAGCTCCACGGTCCACGTTCACTCTGGTGGCGCCGGTAGCGAGCGGAGGGAAGGGATCCGGGGATGACTTCGGCTGATTCCTCCCTGCGGAACTCCTCCGGTCCCCACGGATTCGCCAAGGTCGGCTATGGATCCGGTGGTGCGAGAAGGAGGGAGAGGCGCAGCGGAGGAGGTCCAGCGGTGCCGGCATCCAGTCCGGTGCAGCCGGCATCCAGTCCGGTGCAGCCGGCTCCAGTCCGGTGCAGCCGGGTCCAGTCCGGTGTCCAGCCGGGTCCAGTCCGGTGCAGCCGGCGTCCAGTCCGGTGTCAGCCGGCTCCAGTCCGGTGCAGCCGGCGCCGTCCGGTGATCCAGCGGCATCCCAGTCCGGTGGTCCAGCCGGCGTCCAGTCCGGTGCAGCCGGCATCCAGTCTCGGTGGTCCAGCCGGCGTCCAGTCCGGTGGTCCAGCCGGCGTCCAGTCCGGTGTCCAGTCCGTGTCCAGTCCGGTGTCCAGTCTGGCTGTCCAGTCCAGTGTCCAGCCTGGCGTCCAGTCCGGCGTCCAGTCCGGCGTCCAGTCCGGTGCAGCCGGCTCCGTCCAGTGTCCAGCCGGTGCACCGGGCAGCGGGTCCAGTCTGGTCCAGTCCGGTCCAGCCGGCATCCAGCCGGTGTCCAGTCCGGTGTCCAGTCCGGTGTCCAGTCCGGTGCAGCCGGCATCCAGTGCGGTCAGCCGGGTCCAGTCCGGTGGTCCAGCCGGCGTCCAGTCCGGTGGTCCAGCCGGCGTCCAGTCCGGTGGTCCAGCCGGCGTCCAGTCCAGTCGCGCTGAGTCGGTGCAGCCGGCGTCCAGTCCAGGTCCGAGTCCTGTCCGTGTCCAGTCCGTGTCCAGCCGTCCAGTCGTCCAGTCCGGTGACCAGCCGGCGTCCAGTCCGGTGATCCAGCCGGCGTCCAGTCCGGTGATCAGCCGGCGTCCAGTCCGGTGCAGCCGGCGTCCCAGCCGGCGATCCAGCCGGCGTCCCAGCCGGCGATCCAGCCGGCGTCAAGCCCTGCCAGCCGGCCTTCCAGCCGGTCCCTTAGTCCGGCAGCCAAGCGGCGCCCCTGGGAACCCCCAGGGCCAAAGACTGTCCCCCCAGGACTCCCCCTAAGTCCCCTAGGACTCCGCGCCCTCGAGCGCAGCCGGGGACTGGGACTTTCACCCACCCCCATGGACTGCCCCCTATGGGCCCTTTGTTTGGCCCCACCCCCCCCTCTCTTGTTTGCTATTTTTGATGTCCCACCCAAGTCCTGTTGTTGTCTTGTCATGTTTGCCCTTGATTTTGTTTTCTTTGTTTTGCCTTGTCCTGTCTGTCTCCCAGTCTGTCTTGTCTCGTCCGTCTACCCCTTGGTGAGCACCTGGAGGTGCTCATTAAAGGGGGGGCTTCTGTCATGGCTCTGCTTCATTTAGTCATGTTTTTCTTGGTCCTGTAGCAGTCATGACAAAGCCTTTGGTTATGTGTGGAGAGAAACATATTATTGTCCTTTTGACAATAATATACGTTCTCTCCAGTGTCTCGTCTCTGTTCCCGCCATCTCGTTTCCTTGTTATCTTTCCCTGAGTGTTTCATTACCCACACCTGCCCTGTGTCGTTATCCCTCGTTTGTCTTACCCTATATAATACCCTCATGTTTCATTGTCTTGTGTCGGTCATTGTATGTGTTTGGTGCCTGTACTGTGTGTTCCTGTACTGTGGTCGTGCTCTTGTCCGAGATCCTGTTCCTTGCCTGTTTGTCATCTGTGAGTTTGGTGTCCTGCCTTATTTTTCCCCTCCGTGTTTTTAAGACGTTGTGTCGAGTTTATTTTGTTAGTCTTTTGCCCCCTCGTGGGAAGTGTTTTGTTTTGTATTCCTCCTTTTTGTGCCTTAGTTCATAGTTTCCGTTTCATTTTTAGTCCTGTCTTTGTTACCCCCTTGTGGGTGTTTTGTTTTGATTTAATAAAGTTTTGTGTTAATCCCTTCACCGCCTGCCTGCATTTGGGTTCTTTCACCACGATCGTGACAGTTTTGTCTGTTGCGTCTCTGTCTTTAGGTTTTGTCGAGCACATGGCGTTGTTTTGACAGCTCACTATGTGCTCGGAGTCCACGTGTGTGTCTGCTCCTCTTGTTATCCGCTCATTATCTCACAACGGTTTCCACTCTCACTGTTATCTGCCTCTCTATTTAACTCCCTGTGTTTTTCTGTCCTGTGTCAGACCGTTAGTTGTCGTAACTACCCTGACTGCCATGTCTAGTTAATCTTGCCTTGTCATCTTGATAGACTCACATAGTAATTACTCTTGTCTTGTTTAGGCGCCAGGGCTGTTAGCCATCTGCACGGTGTTCTGTCTCTTCTGTGTCCTTTGTTCGCTGCTCCGACGACCACGGCTCTTGCTCCCTCCTCGAGTGTGGATTCCTCATTCTCTCTGATCGAGTCTCTCGGTCCGGCTGTGGATTTCTCCTCCTTTCAGGACCCAGGCTCCGGTAGCGGCTCTCCATCCTCACTGCGGCAGCCCCCCGGCCAGCTGCGGGAGAGCACGTCTCGTCCCTGGTGGATTCTGTCTGATAATTAGTCCCCGCCTCTGCTCATTGTCACCACCTGATGCACTAAGTCATCTGTGTGACTTGACTAGTTTGAGATATGTTTGACACTGTGCTTGTGAGAGTATCTGGTTAACTGCAGTTTTATTGAGTAAATACTTAACAATGGTGCTGAATGAATGAATGCTGAATTTGCATATGGTTTGTCTTAAAGCATATTCAAAACACCACATAGACATAAATTAAAATTATTTTCACCCCAGGGGGACTTTAAAGAGAAGACAGGTATATCTCATCATGCCATGTGAGTTCTAGATGCAAATGTATGTTTCAGGAGTTCAGTTTAACATTTTAACTGAAACACTTTAAATGACATTGTGTCGTGACATATTACAGTCTTGAATTATCTTACCAGTTTATGTGTTTGTCTTTTATAGAATGTTGGTTCTGCATAAGTAATCTCCTCTTCACCGGTCTGAACTGCTAACAATAATAACAGATATGTTTAATTGTAGTAAAGGGTAAATATACTCATTCTTTATTTACATAGCTGTATCTTACCCTGTTGTTGTGTGTTTGTGTATTTCCTGCAGATCCAGAAGATCATAAGTGCAGTTACAATCATCACACATCCAACAACAACACAACAGATCACAACTTTTTGAATGAAGGTCAGCACTGTTAAAGTTTAAAACAGAAGGCAATAAATTCTAAGCAATTTTACTGTAAAATATGGTGATATATTAATTTATTCATCAATTGTAAACTTTTCTGGAGTAAATGGTTTACAGTTAAAAGCTATATCAAATTTAGCAAAGCACTACATGTATGGCAACTGAAATCAGTTAAAGGCCCACTGAAATGCCTTGGAACGCGCAGCATTTTTAGGGGTCAAGCCACGAAGTGGAGTAGACACCTATTGCTTCCATTAGTGTTCCTATTATTATTTTGCTTCTTCTTCTGCCATGGAAGTCTATGGCAGCCCATAGAACCATACATGGGAAAGTTGTGAAATTTGGCACACACATAGAGGACAGTCTGATCTGCTAACAGGCATGGCAAATGTGGAGTCTCTAACCCAAACTCCACAGCGCCACCAACAGTCCAAACTTCCACATACGGTTTTGCCTATAACTTTTGAACTTTATAAAAATTATTTCTCTTCTGAACCCTTGGCTCATGCCGATTCGAATGCAATCGCAAAGAGTTATTAGAAAATTTTCGATAGGCCAATAACGTATTGCTACGAAACTTGGCAAGGTTCCTCAAGGTCAAGATCTGAGAAGTCTTGTAAAGTTATAGGCCAGCGTCCCCTAGTTGTCAACGGATATAATTAAATTTATTAAAATGCTTATAACATGTGAAAAAATCAACATAATGGTATTCAATTCACAAGCAGAGTTGTTTGATATCAGAGTTGTCATATTCCGACATACTTCCTGTCCGCCATATCGAATTATATAGAACACATACTTTTTCATCCTCCTACAAAACTTTGGTACGTAGCATCTTGAGATAGTACTGACAAAAAGTTATTAAAATATTTTTGATTGATCGAATGGTTCTCGTATACAGCGTCAATGAGTTCTAAGGCGAGCACGCCAAAGGGTCATGTGGCTGTATCTTCGCGACACTTTTGTGTATTGACACGAAACTTGGTATGCATCATCTTGTCTGCCTCATAAAAATTTGGTGACAGAAAAGTTATAAGTAATTTTCTTTGTTCTAACTGCGTTTCCCTGTGTTTTTATACTTGATTTTCAAAACGTGATCATCTTACATGTCCAAAATATTTCCTCAGTCTGGCATTGTGGGTGTCGCCCATTAGAAATTTTGTCGTAAAATGCAGTATTTTACAAACGCAACGGCAAATGTCTACGTGACTTGGTGTAGTTCATCAAGGTCATGTTCTGAGATGACCTGTAAAGTTATAGGCCAGCGCCCCGTAGTGGTCATCTGACATGTCCAAAATATTTCTCTTTGGGCCATTATTGGGCTTGACCTCATAATTGCTGCTTGCAGCTATATTTTGATATGTTGATGTTATTTCAACTGAAAAATGCAGAGAGCGTGAGGCTGAGGCATATCAAGTTACCCTGCCAACTTTTAAAATAACCAATAGCGTTTCGTTTACGTCACAGTCAGCCTTGCAAAGCTATATTTAACAGTGTGATACGCCACAGTGGTGTAAAAGTCTATTGGAAAGAATAGGAAGATCAGTGTTACCAGTGATGTGTCATTTGAAGCTTGTTATTGACGTTGGTGAGTGACACTGGTGTTTGTCTTCTCCTTTACTTATCAAGGCTGCGATGTCCGATCTCTTCCATAGAACCTTAACATACAACACTCTGTGTAGACTGGAAACGGGTCAGATACGTTTTGTTTTCTCAGCGGATTTGCACGCATGATCGCGCAAATGATCAGCTCTGTGCTACCGTGTCTCTGAACCGGAGGACACTCACGTGACATTGACGCAAAATTAAGACTTTAATGTTAATGTTTACACTGGATCATCCCCTATCTCCCATCTAGTGCATTATGCATCATTCACCATGTAGGACATAAAGAAGGACGCGGCGACTTTACACGTCTTCACTACAAAATTTCAAATGCTATTAGATTATTAATGATAATCTTAAATCTATAATTTACCTTATTAGTAAGTGTAGGAGCCAAACTTTGTTATGGTGTGTTATTTCCATTGTAGCCACTGAGTGGTGCTGTTAACACGGTGGTGCATTTTTGTATTTAAGTGACTTAGCTACTGTTGTAAGGCAGGTGTTTGACCCGGAAGGGCAAAAAGGTTTTTACCGCATTCGCACAAGTAACTCGTGGACATTGTAAGATTCATATGTTTGTAAGTACATTGGATTTAATTGGAATATGCACGTTGGTGTGGAGCCAATAAAATGTATGGTGATGCAAAAGAGAAATGGTCTGTTCGTTCTTTATGGAAACAACAAAGAAGCAAACAACAGTACATGAGGAAAGCGCGTAAATTTACCAATCCCGGGATTAAACAACTCAGTATCTTAAAGTTTTAGACGTAGCTCATACACTAAGTTTATTTATTTTATTTAGCCTTGTTGTGCAAGTTCTCTGGACCTTGTGCAGAGGCAGCAGCTTTTGCCAGAGGGGAACTGGAATCCCCTGGTTGGGCCTGGGTTCTCCTGAGGTTTTTTTTCTCCATTAGAGTTTTGGGTTCCTCGCCACCGTTTGCATACTGTTTTTGCACTATCTGCCTGACCGGGGGGGCTGCTTTAGAATCTTAAAGTTTTACTTAATTAATATTGCATATAGGAATTTATAGTCTGTTTAATATTTGACCTGTGCTTCTCTCTCCTTTATCTTAAATGTGTGCTTTTCACTGTGTGCGTGTGCGTGTGCGCGTGTGTGCATGTCTGTGTGCGCATGCGCGTTCTGTGTGTGCGTGTCCGTGTGTGTGCGCATTTGTGTGTGTCTCTATGTCTATGTGTGTTAGTACGTGTGCATATTGTGTGTGTGGAGTGTTTTGTGTGTGGGTGTGTCTGTCTTCTGTTTTCACCTTTTTCTTGTTTTTGCAGGTACAACTTTAATTGTTTTGCTTGTAGTCAATGTGTCTCATGTACAGCTGCTTTGTAACAATGAAAATTGTAAAAAGACCTATATAAATAAAGTTGAGTTGACTTAAATGTGCAAACAAGTGGCTGATGATTATGAGCCTATGATGACGAGGCGCCACTTCTGCAGCTCTTCTAGTGAAGGGGGTGGGACTCTTCCAATTCTAAAGCAGATTTGATTGGACAAGAACTTTGATGAGAGGATGAAGTGTATCGTGATGTCATGGAATTTCTAGATTTGTTTGCGCGCAAGTGCTAGACTGTCAATTTTGAACACTTATATCTTCTAAATGGGAATTTTGTCACACGTAGGAGCATATCAGTTTATTGACGTCCTTAAGGCAAACTTATTTTTAATAAAAGGAAAAAAGCTTTTTGATTTCACTGGGGCTTTAAGGAGTTTCATTTAATTGTTTCAAATTTGTACTTGTTGTCAGTTACGTACATTAGGATGTGCCATAATGCCTAAAACATGACTATTTTGTTTTAACAATAAGTAAAAGATCTGTTCCATACATTGATATCATACTGACTCACCTGCACACGTGTGACAGAGTTGAGTGATGTGTAGATGTTGTGTGTGGTTTGTGATGGGATTGTTGACCACACATCTGTATGTGTTTGTGTCCTGATATTCCACCTCCAGAGGTAGAGAGAGTCTGATGTTGAGATCAGACACACTGATGCTGGACAATAAACTCTTTCCTTTGTACCAGGAGACGCTCACATCATGTGACACATTCACCACTGAACACAACACACAACAACATGATGATGAAGATGATGAAGAACATTGAGAAGAGTCTCTGGAGATGACGGGAACAGGCAGACGGGCTGAAAAAAAAAATGCAAACACCAAATATTTGGTAACATTTACAGCATACAGTGTTTAGCCAACAAAAAGTTTGAAGTAAAATTCTGTATGTTAAGAATTCCAGACTGACTGTTTAAATACAATTATCAAGTTGCATTATGTGCCTTAAAACACAAAGATCAAACAAACCTGAACTTGGATGACAGAGGTGAGTGATGTTGAGATGTTGTGTGTGGTTTGTGATGGGATTGTTGACCACACATCTGTATGTGTTTGTGTCCTGATATTCCACCTCCAGAGGTAGAGAGAGTCTGATGTTGAGATCAGACACACTGATGCTGGACAATAAACTCTTTCCTTTGTACCAGGAGACGCTCACATCATGTGACACATTCACCACTGAACACAACACACAACAACATGATGATGAAGATGATGAAGAACATTGAGAAGAGACTCTGGAGATGACAGGAACAGGCAGACGAGCTGAAAAACATATTTGAAACAAATTAAATGAACAACAAAACAAACAACTATGTTTTTTATTTATTGCATTATTAATACATGATTAGGATATTTCTCAACTCACCATAGACAGTCAGATTGAAGTGTCTGATGAGGACAGAAGGTTTTCTGGTGATCTCTAGATGATAAAGTCCAGTGTGTTGAGTTGTGATGTTTGTGATGATGAGAGATCCAGTCTGAGAATAAAACTATAAATGATTCTTCAATCTCTCATTAATAAATGATGTTATATTGACTTCTATGTTGATTTCAGCTATAATCTAATCTGGACTCTGAACACCAAACATCCACTCGAACACATCATGTGTGTGTAGTTCAGTATCAGTGTGTAGAGTAACAGAATGTCCCTCCATCACTGACACTGACTTCACTTCATCACCAAACACACCTGAACAACACAAACAGATATTGCCACTGTAAAAGGTGTAAAGCGTTTATTAAAACTGAAATCTATCTTCAAAGCACTATGTATTTCAATAATTAGTGTAAGGATGGAAAAGCACAAATAGACCTTAAATAGAGCTAAAATATTCTTCAAAGTATAAAACTAGAATACATTTAATAGTAAATAGGCTACTTTAAAACCACGAAGTAAAGCAAATTACACTATGCGAAAGCGGACTGTGAAGAAAGAAGTGAATGCGTAAAAACGTAAACTATCACTTACCGTCTAAATGCCACAAACAACAATGCAGAAGAACTATCACAAGAGTCATATTCTGCAGCAGTGTGTGTGAGAAACGCGTCATTTATAACATCGACATTAATGTGACAGTGAAGTTCAGTGAATGCCTTTATCCGCGTCCGCCCGCCACTACAGCTGCATGCGTGAACGCGCACATGCGCGATGTGTCTCTCTGCGCGAAGAGGAATTTGTCAAGATACGGTTACAAAAATAAAAATTAAATAACACGTGACACAGGTGAGAGTGTGGAGCTATAGCATAAAAGACCTTTGTACGTTTGAGTGCAAATTAAGATCCCTGATATTTAAATGTAGATTTAGGCTCTGAGTCAATGTGAGCAGAGATTGTTCTATCTCTACTGGAGACACATGACTTTGACATAATGATGAAATTAATGTTTCTCATTAACGTCTTGTTGATCAGTCGTGGGCTTTAATCATTCACACGATTATATCTGATCTAGTTTAGGATTATAGTTTAAAAGAGTACCAATGTATAGCTAGGGTTTCTGTTTGACCTCTGGCCTGCGAAGTGACTGATTTTTCATTGTTTTATTTCTCCGTAAAGTACTGGAACAGAAGAAACTTTTCCCCAGAAGACTCAAACCAACCATAAACACAAATTAATAGACGAGTTGTTTGTCCAGACCACATGTGTGTTGAGACCACAGCAGTTTCACTTTGACCTGTCACTTCATTCTACATAACCTAATAAAAACACATCAGACGTTTTGTTGGTCTGATTCAACCATGTGTTTAAATCACATTTTGTTTAAGAATCACAATCACTTTTTTTTGCTAATGTTTTTTAAGATTAACTTTTGGAGGCCTCATAATAATGTTATTTTAGTTTATTACTTACAGTCTTCACCACAAATTCAGTCAAGATTGATGGTGTTTGCTGTTGTGATGACACTGACTGAAATATTTTTTTCGTGATGACGTCTATCCGGTTGTCAAGTGGTGACGTAAGGAAAACCGTTTCTAGGTCCAAGCATCTATTTCAAGTGGGGCTACAGCTTAAACAGCTGTTTATGAGCACTGTTTACTCACGTCACATATTTAAGCGGAGCATTTATTAACTCACAGTATACACTACAGTCTCCAGGCTTACGGAAATCATGATTTGAATAAATTATGAAAAATTAATCACTGACTGGCCATGTGGGACTTCGATACGAAGATAAAGGTTAAGATCGTGGTTTTCCGATAGTTTTACAGCTCTCCATGAGCGGCATATATTAGCATTATTTTGTTGTTTGCCTATAGCATCTTCTTGAGCTTTTGGACCCGGAAACAGTATATGACCTTCCATATATGGTGGTGTGTGATGTCAGGCTTAACAACTGAATATTAAAGAGCTGTACAGCTAAAAATGATCTTGCTTTTAGAATATATGTTTTGAAGCAGCTTTACAGAACATCATAACGTAATGTGACGTTATGGGCCTTTAAGGCAAGGCCAGGCAAAAGAACTGTCATTAGTGCATAGAAAAACCTTAAATAAGCTTAAATAACATTTGGATTATTTTATAAAGGCAATAGAGAACAATTTCATAAGAAAAACTGTTTAAAATTGATTGACAAATATATCCTTAAGAAATAGCAAGACCAAAGTCATTATTCAGATCAGAGTTCAATGGTGATTCTCATCAGGATCTGATGTCATAAACCAACACAGAGACAGTAGCCACACCCACTACAGCAGAGATGACCAATCGGATCACAGCTTCAGTAAAACCACAACTGTGGACGCCAACTGAAGGACAGAAAAATATTTAAGAGATTATTTTGTGTTCTCACATAGCAACAGTAAATCTAACAGGCATAACAACATTTAAAACGAAGAAGCAAAATAAATGTAATAATCACATGTGACTCACCTTCAGATGTGTGACAGAGTTGAGTGATGTGTAGATGTTGTGTGTGGTTTGTGATGGGATTGTTGACCACACATCTGTATGTGTTTGTGTCCTGATATTCCACCTCCAGAGGTAGAGAGAGTCTGATGTTGAGATCAGACACACTGATGCTGGACAATAAACTCTTTCCTTTGTACCAGGAGACGCTCACATCATGTGACACATTCACCACTGAACACAACACACAACAACATGATGATGAAGATGATGAAGAACATTGAGAAGAGACTCTGGAGATGACGGGAACAGGCAGACGAGCTGAAAAACATTTGTGACGCAAGAATCAAAACAGATGAACAAAAAATGAAATCACAAACCCAAGTTTATTGTGATCTGTGAGTTTGTCTCATAACACACAGAAGACGATGTCAGACCACATTAACTTTATTTATTTATTATTTCTTTCATTTTCCTATACTATGATGATTATATAACCTGCCTATGAAGATGTAAAGACCATCCTGTGATGATATAATCTTGACATCTTCAATATTGACTGAGTAAGGCCATCATGAACTCATCGTGACATTAATGGTTCAAATCAAACTTTGAGGTTCATTATCTCAGTTAGATTCTGAGACTTGGGTTTCACAGTCTGGGTCACATATTTCAATCTTAAAGAAACTCAACTCACCATAGACAGTCAGATTGAAGTGTCTGATGAGGACAGAAGGTTTTCTGTTGATCTCAGCTTTATAAAGTCCAGTGTGTTCAGTTGTGATGTTTGTGATGATGAGAGATCCAGTCTGATCATATATCTGTAAATGATTCTTGAATCTCTCATTGTTAAATGATGTTATATTGGCTTCTGTGTTGAATTCAGCTATAATGATCTCATCTGGACTCTGAACACCAAACATCCACTCGACCACATCATGTGTGTGTAGTTCAGTATCAGTGTGTAGAGTAACAGAATGTCCCTCCATCACTGACACTGACTTCACTTCATCACCAAACACACCTGAACAACACAAAACAGAGACAAATATTATGAGGCTGAACTAAATTTTAATACGTTGATGTGATCCACGTGTGCATTTTTTGGTGAATATTGCAGCTAATTCAAATCCTTTAAGTTTAGACAGCGATTGAAAGAAGTGAATGCATAAAAAATGTAAAAGAAATCACTCACCGGTCAGATGCCACAAACATGAACACAGTAAAACGATCACACAGATCATATTCTCCATCAGTGTGAGAGAGAAACTGAGCGTCTCTTGTGATGTGACAGGAAATATCTGTAAATGTGTTTCTCTTCCCCTTAATACAGCTGCTCACATGAATGTGCATGCACATGAACCTGCTTGATCACTTTTGCTCTGAAACACAGAGAGAGGAAGAGACTTTACCAAACGCGCGCACGCACACACACACACACACACACACACACACAGCCAAGAAACTGTTAAGTGTTAGGAATAAAAAAACACAAATGCGGTGATTGTTAATGTCTATTTAGGCTACATGTGTCACGTTTCTGTTATGTTTTAGTTCTGGTTCGTGTCTGTTCATTCCTGTGTTAATTAGTCGTCATTAATTCATCAGTTTCACCTGTGTTCCATTAGTTCATTAGTTCCCTTTGTTTGTTATCTGTATTTAAACCCTGTGTTATAAGTTCGTTGTCGGTTATTGTATTGTGTTTCATGTGCTTATGGTTTTCGACTGTGGATTTATTCAAAGATACCCTCTTGGATATTCTCCTTTGTGCATTTATTGCTACAAATCATCTCGTGACAACATGAGAATCTATTGAAAGAATTTTGAGATCTAGCTGAGCAAAGAGATTTGTCTTCCTCGTCAACCTTCCATTGACCAGCTGAATCACTCTCGTTATTGTGTTTTATTAAATTTAAAAATATTTGACACTGTAACTGTTAATTGCTTTCATGACCTGTTTTGAAATATCATCTTTTATCTAAATCTTTACTTGAAGCCATCTGTGATGAGTGAGAATCAGTGTGACCTCTGACCTGTGTCAGTAGATGAGTTTGGAGTGAAGTGCATAAAGATATGAGTGGAAACTTTTAATCAGATCAACTACACACACAAACTGACCACAAACACATTAATAGACGTGTTATTTGTCCACTGAACAGATGAGACCACACGTGTGATGAGACCACAGCAGTTTCACTTTGACTCACTCATCTGTGTCACACTTATTCTGTGTTAGTGGAAATTCATCTAGCTGCGTTCCCACCAAATGCAAATGAAGCGTCAAAGCATACTATGGCGTTATTTTAATGACAAATGTCGCGAGCGCATTATTACAAGGCGAGAGTGCATTCTTGTCATACGAGCGCGCGAATCTCTCCGCTCGCACGCCGATTTCCTTTGCTCGTGCACAAAACTGGACGCGCGCTTTCAATTATACGCTGCTCTCTTATGTGTTTTCTCTCCTCTCGCTCAGTGAGCGTGTGCGCACTCAAAATGCGTGCCGTGCGTCCACGAATCCTTTGGTGCTCTTGCTCTCGAGAGGTCCTCCTGTGTGTTCCAGGCATTATAGGCTGTCAAAAGTAGTCAACCAATCAGGGATAGGCTTCCACGGCGGGCCAATGAAAATGCGACAACTTGTATTCTACTCGCCGCGGGAGTTCTGTTCATTCATTCATTCTCGTAAGTGTTTACATTCCTCCGCAAGCGCACGTGAGCTCAGCTTTACAGAAACTCGCTGATCAGATCACAGACACAGAACAACAATTTTTAATTATTCTCGGGGACTTTAATAAAGCAAATCTCTCCCGCGAACTGCCAAAATACAGACAGCACATCACATGTCCCACCAGAGACAGTAATATATTGGATCACTGTTACACAGCAATAAAGGATGCATATCACCCTGTTCCACGAGCAGCTTTAGGACTCTCTGATCACTGTTTGGTTCATCTTATCCCGTCCTACAGGCAGAAACTTAAATCTGCAAAACCTGTATTAAGAACTGTTAAAAGATGGACTATTGAAACAGAGCAGGATTTACAAGCCTGTTTCTCTCTCACTGATTGGACTGTTTTTGAAGCTGTTGCCACCGATCTGGACGAGCTGACAGAAACTGTAACTTCATATATCAGTTTCTGTGAGGATATGTGCATCCCTACCAAGTCTTATCT